>NC_133390.1:91876915-92179945 GCF_047511655.1 Castor canadensis | reverse complement strand
AAACTACTTTGCTCCTTTACACAATAGTGCACATTATAACCATAATTTAGTTATGGCTACAAAACATCAAAAGATTTTTTTGTGAATCCTCAATAAGGTATTTAAAAAAAACAGAAAAACCATTTTGTGCCCTTCTAGTCTTTAATTGGCAGAAATATGTCCCAAAAAGAAACTACTGTATTTAAGCCACATCACCAAAACAGAAAGGAAAAAGAAAAACCCCAGAAAACAACAAAACAGAGCATAATACCCTTTTTACTGATGTGTCTTACAGATTGACATGACCAAAGTCATATGTTTTCACTTAATTCCCAATGCCTCCTTCCACAATATGCACCAATTGAATATATGCTCTGGGAGCCATAAAATGTACCAAACATCTACCTCTTCAAAAGAATACTTTAAAATATTTTAAAGATTTTTTTTGTTGTTTAAAAGGTGAAAAAAAATATAAACAAGAAACTGATTCACTCCCTTACTTCATGCATCCGTAATCTTAACCAAAAACAAAATTTAAAAGCAAGAACAAACTACTGCTGCAAATTTTTGTAAGTCCATTTTCTCTATACATACAAACTGCTCACTACTGAAGGGGGGGACAAAAAAAGAAAGAAAGAATATAATCCATGGTGTCTGCTGATTCAAAGGGGAGAAACAAGGCTGTCATTAGTATCCAAAAACTGGTACATGTGTGGTCTGCTTTTATAACGTATATTTCTTTCTCTCTTCTGGTTTTCATATCCAAAACTTCTAAATACTATTTTAGGGGCACAGCAGATTAGATTCCAGCACTTGGTGAACAGAATTCACAAGCTGTGACAAAACTCTGTTATCTTCAGGGTGCAATTTTGTTTATATACATTGTATGTATATATTTCTCTTAGATTTGGCTGTAGTGGACTGGCCATGGTTCAAGTGGGACTATAGCAGTACATGGGTCAGGGACAGTCATTTTGGCTATGTACACATTCATAGTCGGTCCATGGCTTCCAACTAGTAGCGCTATTTCCGAAGGTCTAATACACAAACCTGTAAGAAATGAAAATAATCAACCAGTGAATTCAGAACTTTATTGTACATTTTGAGATTAACTTTCCAATACTACAATTTGGAATTTGTTTCTTAGTTTTAAGTTCATAAAACCAGAGAAGCATAATCATGGAAATGTGTACTTAACTAACAGAAGTCAGACAGATGATTTAAAGTTTTTTGTTGTTTTGTGTGGGTGTGTGCGCGCGTGGTACTAGGGCTTGAACTCAGGGCCTTCACCTTGAGCCACTCCAATTTTTTGTAGTAAGGTTTTATGAGATAGGGTCTCTCAAACTATTTCCTAGAGCTGTCTTCGAACCATGATCCTCCTGATCTCTGCCTCCTGAGTAACTAATATTACAGGTGTGAGCCACCAGCGCCCAGAATAAAGTTGATGAAGGAAATAACCATGAGGTAATATGATATAGCTGGGATTTTTAGGAATTTCTCTCTTAATTAAAAGCATGGAGGCAATGCACAAAATAGACCATTTCCTATTTCTAATGAAAGATACCACATTATATTAAGGCATAGCTTCAGTAAACGTAATGGCAATACCACTTTTGTTTTCATTTTGTTTCTAGAGCTCTGGAAGTTATTACTGGTATTCTGTAAAGAACAGACCAACCTCACCCTGAAAATCTGTCCGTTTCACATATTCCTCAATGCAGGAATCTCCTTGCCCTAAGCCATTAACACTCTTCTACAAGGACAAGATAGATAAAGGCATTAAAAATTCAACTCCCTCTCAGTGATCCTCTGCTACACTTAATTTCACTAATTAAGATTTACATAAAAAATAGCTTCATTACTTGATTATGAACACACTACTTTGGCAAAGATAGCCTAAATTTCATTTATATTATTTGAATGCAATGAACATGAGAAGTACACAGACTCTACGATGTGGTGGGGAAGGGATCAATACTTCATCTTTAAATGTATTTCCCAAAGAACATTTTTGTAGTGATTACCAAAATAAGTCACATTCCAGTGTGCCCAAAGACCCCTTTTTTGAAAACACTTTATTTTACTATACTTACAGAACCATCTGATGCACTGGCTCCAACTTTGTCTCCTGCTGCATTCCAGCAAACTTCAAAAATTCCACCTGTTCCCCTATAGCTGTGAACTAGAGCACCTGTCTAAAAAAAAAATGAGAGAGAATATTAAAAACTCATTATTACAAATCCAAATTAAGTAAAATATATATAACATTGCGTTATTTCTAACAATTAGAGGTAGGACTTAGCTTCAAATCAAAATAATTACAAGTTGGAAATGCCAGAAATATGATGCAATGATTCTTTTATTAAAGGCTATCATCAGACTACTCTGAAAAGAGCACACAAACACAGTTTTTTTGGTGTGGCCCATTTTTGGCTAAGGCATCTTTGGCTTCTTTGACAAAACTAACAGAAACAGGTAAACATTCAGGGCATGACATGAAATGAATTTATGTTATTACTGAAGGATGTGTGAGTTTGCCAACATGTTCAGAAACAAAACTGATTCAGAATTTCTTGCCAAATTATTACAAAGAGGAATTATAACAAACTAATAAAGACAAGTCCAGTGTAAGTCTGCTTGTGATGTATTTACTGAGTAGTTGTAAGCCAGGAGAGGACACAGGTCAAGACAGTCAATAGAGACTAAAAGAATATAAAACATATACATTACTCTTGAATCATGCTGTAAGTTTTATAAAGTACAAAAAAAAGCACTAACAATTTCATCATTAATGTAGCTGAATCCTAAGTATGGATTAACAGATCTTAAGTATGGATTAATAATGTAAATGAATTATTTTATTCCTTTAGCAATGAGAACAAAAATGATTCACCTGGTCCCCCTTTTCATTGCTGCCTGGCTGACATGAAAGACCAACACCTCTGAAACCACAGCAACAATAAATCTTTCCCCTTTTAAGTTGCTCAGGCATTTTGGTCACAAGCAACTGAAACTAATACAGAAAACTGGTACCAGAAAAATGGATCATTGTTGTGACCAAACCTGACCAGGTGGTTCAGATGCCTTTGAAACTGGCTTGTAGGAGGAATCTGGAAGAGTTCTGGAGATGTGGACTACTGAAGGCCTACGATACTGTAAGCAGAGATTAAGGGGTGATTTTGGTGGACATTCAGAAGAGCAGAACACTGATACGAATGTGAGCAACAAATATTGTGCTCATGAGGTTTTAGATGGAAATGAGAGCTCTACTGGGTATTCGACTAGAAGCCATCTGTTACACTGTGGCAAAGGATTTATCTACATTTTGTTCATGTTCAGAAACTTTACTGAGGCTGAGTTTAAAGGTGATGGAATAATTAATTAGGTGGTGGAAATTTCAAGATAGCACAGCATTCAGGTTATGGCATCGTTATTGCTGGCTAGCTTTGTTAGATTTACAGTGATTAACTGGGAGCAAAAATCAGAGAAAAAGGATTTGAAAAAAATGGTCAAAGAGAACAGAAGCCAAGCACTTTGCACTGGGATGATAGGAAAGATGCCTGAGGGCATCTAAAAAAACTGGATAGACCTCATCCATCACAGGATCCAGGGTAAAAACTTGTACTCATTTGAAAGACTTTCCTTGGAGAAGGGTAAGTGGCGGTGTGCTCTGCTGCACAAAGCAGCTAGGGAAGCATTTTCCTGGACTCACTGGCACAAGTACTCAGATCACTGCAGCCAGACCTGGGTGCCCATCCAGGTTTTGCAGATGTGTAGCATTCAAGAACTCCAGGATCATGGATGCTCCCACTGATTTCAAAGGAAGGCCTGGCAATATGTGGCAGGGTCAAGATCCTTACAGGCAGCCCTGAAGGGTGATGCATGAAGCCTAAGATGTGGTGGAGACCCTAAGGATATGAAACATCTGCTGAGAGAAGTTGCAGAAAAGGAACAGAGCCAGCCTGAGAGACATGCTAGGTGAGGTACAGCTAGAAGATCATAAGGGCAGGGCCACCAAGCTCACTGGAGTTCACATCACTACATCTTATATCCTGGATGTCAGACAGATTTATAGGATTTAGTGTTTTCCCTGCTAGGTCTCACTCTTGCTTTGGTCCCAATTCCTCCTTTCTATGCTCCTATTTCTCCCTTTGGGAATAATAAGGTTTACTCTGTGCCATGGCATACTGGCAGTATGTGACTGGTTTTTAGACTTGTCACAGGGGCTGACAGATAAAAGAGCCTATCGTGAATCTCAGAGCAAACTTCAACCTTGGGCTTTTGAACAATGTTGGAACTATTAAAACTTTGAGGATTCTTAGAGATGGCCTGAATGCAGTTTGTATTATGAGATGGCCATGAACCTTTCAGGATGAAATGTTATCATCTGAATATGAGCAATATTCTATTGCTGTATAACTGTATAACAATAATTATATATGATACAAAGGATCGTTATTTTCCACTAGCACTTAAAAGTTCAATAGCCAAATTTCATTGAAATTGATTTTGTCGTAATAGACAAAATGAGTGTCTGAAAATGTTCCAACATAAGCAATAACAAGTAAAAAGAACATATTTTAAAAGATGCCATTCATAGAAACATAAAAAGCACCTCAGAATAAATTAAAAGAGGATAAGATCTTCTTTATAGAGAGAAATTATAAAATTTCACAAGAGTAAAACAGTAATGGAGATAGCATATTTATGGGTAATAAAACTCAAATAATAGCAACTGCCTCCAATTTTACCTATAAATTCAAGGCAGTCAAACTCAAATTAAATGCTTTGTTTTGGAGATATTGAAGACTAAAGCACCAACAACAGAAACACAATTTTGAGTAACAGGGAGAAGAGTTATTATATGCTCTAGATTCAGGTATATGTAAATGTACAGACTGCATCAATGAAATAAAAGATTCTATAAACCAGCCACACTCTTGGTTTATGAACTTGCTATGTACGAAAATAGTAAGGAACAAGGAATGATGTTGACACAACTGACTAGCTATATGGAAAGATAAAACTGATGTCACAGACATAATCAATACCACAAAAGTTAAAAACATAAAAAACAAAGCTTAAATACTTTATGGAAAAAAACTGCAACCTCAGTGACATCTAAAAAAGGAAGAATGTATTAAACTATGAAAAGCACCAATAAAAAATAATGACTGGAGAGCTGGGGGGCAGGGCTCACCCGGTAGAGCACCTGCCTAGCAAGCACAAGGCCTGAGTTCAAACCCCAGTACTGCCAAAATTTAAAAAATAAAGGTCTGTAAATCTGAATACTGATATTGAAAACTATGATAAATATACCATGAAGAAAATGAAAAGACATGAAACTAGGAGACCACTATAAATCCGTATGACCAAGACAGATCATTATCCAGAATACATAAAGAACACCAACTGATCAATATTAAAAAGAAAAAAAAGAGAAAACAACAGAAAATGGGTATAGGAGAAGTATACTGTGAGTACATCTATTCTATTTGAACTATCTGTTCAAATAAGAAAAGCCTACAATTCAGAGAGCTTATTTCTCTAGTTATAAAAGTTACTAGACATCAAAAGAAAAGTAGGAAATCAGAATGCACAGAAAAATTAATGTGAATCATCAAAGAGGATTCTTAACCTCATTCATAAGAAAAAGATACGTTAAAAGCTACACTAAAGCTGGGCGCTGTGGCGCGCGCCTGTAATCCCAGCTTCCTGGGAGGCTAAGATCGGCGGATCATGGGTGTTCGGGACTACGGTGTTGTGTGAAGTGGGCGTCCGCACCGGGCCTGGCACCAACATGGGGTTACCAGGGGAGCCCGGGGGTACCAGGTTGTCTAAGGAGGGGGGGACCCAGCCCAGGCTGGACACGGAGCAGGTCAAAAGCTACACTAAAATATCTTTCACCTATAAGTTGGACCATGGCACATCTTCTCCAATATTGCCAGTGAAAGTGTAAAATACAAGAATCACAATGACTTTATTGAAGGAAAAAACTTTGTGACAATAAAAGATAAACTAACAAAAAATTACTACCTGTAAGAGATAAAACCAAAAATATGAGCAAAACTTTTCAGTGTTTACATTTACATAAAAATGTTTGGGTCTTTTCTGAACCATATGAATGTTTAAACTTAATAAAAAATACTTTTAAACGATCTGTATAAATTAACTTGTGAAATTAACTATGGTGGAGATCAACAACAAAAAGGGACATGGCCTACAAGACCGCAAAGATCAATCAAGAGGGATAAGTACAGCAACTGCTAGTAAAGAAACATAATAAATGGAGCATTAAAACTAAAACACTGGAAAGATGTCTTAAAAAGTGAAAGCATGTGGATGCTTTCTCTACTTTTCGGAGAGGAGTGTCCCTGAAAAGGTAGTATAAGTTTATTTGTGATAAATATTGCATAAAGCTCTAAAATCTTGTCCTTTAATACATTTTTTATTGTTAATACACAGCTCCTTCAAAGATAATCCTTTTAGGAAAAAAAATGTCATTTATCTAAATAAATTCATTGTAAACTTTCACATTTATCTCTACAATACTGTTAAACAAATAATAAAATAAGCCATTTAAAGCCATTCTAAATTCTTTTCTATGCATGAAAAAGTAATTTCTATCATTTTTATTTAGCTGTAAGATCCGCTCCCCCAAAACAATCTCTTATGTTTTTAAAACTAAGAATTAAAATAATGCCACAAGAAAACTAAAAAAGAAAAATTCTATAGGCAAATGCTTATAAAAACTATAAGCTGTACTTGAGCATTTAAGTAACTTAGACATACCTGTGTGTTCCAGATGTGTACACATTTGTCAAAAGAACCACTTGCCAGATACCTGCCATCAGGACTGAAAGCTACACTGTACACAGGCTCTTGGTGTTTTGTCAGAGTATGGATGCAAATCCCTCGGTCTACATCCCATAACCTAACAGTCGAATCGAAGGA
Source organism: Castor canadensis (assembly GCF_047511655.1). Taxonomy (NCBI): domain Eukaryota; kingdom Metazoa; phylum Chordata; class Mammalia; order Rodentia; family Castoridae; genus Castor; species Castor canadensis. The sequence continues at coordinate 92,173,012 of NC_133390.1, read as the reverse complement.
TGCACTGAAAAGGAAGAGGAAAAAATGATTATATAAGTAATAAAATACTCGCTCAGCCTTGCCCCAAACTCCCATATTCTACCACTCTTAAAAAACTATCTATAAATTCTTCATGAGAAGCACACTAGACTGTTAAGATCAAAGTATTCTGGAAACTGAAAGTTAATTAAGAGAAAAGAGTGGATTTAAGGCATCTCCAGGTCCCTGACTTGGAAAGTGTAAGTGTGTTAATTTACCGCATTCTTTGTTTTAAATAGTCTTTTTTACTGATCTACAGTTTTGAACACCAGATTGACCTGATTTAAAAATTCACCTTTTCATTAAAGATGCTAATGAAATTTAATTATCCTAGGCCTCAATTATTTTTTTAATTCTTATTGTTTTTGCAACAGTGTTTCACTATATAACCCAGGCTGGCCTCAAACTTGGGGCCCTCCTGTCTGGCTCCCAAGTGCTGGAGTTACAGATACATGCCAACGTGCCTGGCCTCAATACTTGGGTTTTAATTAACATTTGACATCATTAGTCAATATGTGATTATCTGCAGATACTAAAAACTATAAAGACCTGAAACACTACTGATAAAATCCCATGTTTAAAGATTTCCATTAAAAATAAATTCCTTACAAGATACACTTCATTTTATGGAACCTTCCCTAATTTTCTGTCATATTTATTGGAAGTTTTATTTATAGAGGTCATAAAAGGAAGGGTAAAACAGGAATCTCACCTTGCTAACATAAGGTTGGCATTTGGGTTATTTGTCCCTGGTCCTGTTGGACTCCATTTAATAGTATAAATTTCTTTATTGTGTGCTTGCAAATCATGGACACAATTATCTTGTTTCATACTCCATATCTAAACAGAAAGAAAAGAAAAAAATACATAATTTTCCCATACAATGGGTACATTTACAATATCATCTTTCCTACCTATAGAAAATAACAGTTTTATGTTCTTTAAAAATATTCCTAATTGTGAGGCTTTAAAGGCCTAATTAACTGTAGCTGTTTTAAGATTAATAGTACAATATCAATATTCCTTGGGCTTGGAGTGTAGCTCAGCAGTGGAGCATTAACCTAACATGCATGATGCCCTGGGTTCAAACTCTAAAACCAAACATACGCAACATTCTCTGAATAATGATCATAAAGTGATGAATGCACAGTTTTTACACTGTCTGTTAAATAAAAGACCTACATTATAAACTGTTCTTATAATTTAGGATCAGGAGAATTTTGTAACGGAAAAGTGAAAATAAAGAAGCAATTTACAAATAATATGAGGATTAACATAAAACAAACTATGAAAACATATAATTGAAGTTAAAATGTTAATTAAGTACAGAGTAAGTTTTAACTAAGATGAAAATATGACCATGTATATAGGTGTTTTAATGGGTACTATTTTTAAACAAAAATCTGTATCAAGAGTACTTGTGGCAAATAGCCAATAGAGAAACTGGGGAGGGTGACGTAATTTTGCCAAACACAAACACATAGCAACCCCAACAACCAACAAAGAAACAAAATGGCTGGAATTCACACTTCTATAATGCATCTAATAACAGACAATCTAACAATGTTTTAGTGTTTTTGTAGCTTAGGTATTTATAAACCAGTGTAAATAAACCCAAACAACATGTTTTTAAGAATTTATTTCATTAGACCTTTCAACAGCATGATACAATGGTAACTTTCATCCCTTGAAATATTCCTCTCTACATAATCTCTTGATATAGTAATCCTTCAAAGACTTTGAGATTTATCTTATCCCTGTTTTTCAGAAAATTGTTCCATTATATATCAGCCACATTATTTCTACTTTAAAATCCTGTATAACCTTTACTTATTCTTAGGATGAAGAAAGGCTCTAATTGTAGAGCCTGGGATTTCTAGTTCCAACCTCTCAAGTTGCAACTCAATCCATAATACAAAGCTCTCTGGACAATGGCCCCTTTTCGCTTTCTCATATGTGCCATATGCTATTCCAGAAGACTTTTTCATTTTATAAGCATTAATGTATGTGCATGCAAGGAAAACCCAAAGGTAAAAAACATTAAGAACAGCATTTTTACTAGTAATGTTTGTAAGGGAGCCCACACTTGAACACAACACAGCAGATACTTAAAGGGGGGAGGGGGAAGTCACAGACTACATTTAGTCTGTTCATATTAAAAGGAAAAACAATTTCTCCCCAGGATTATCTTATCTATAAGGGTCGTCATGTCTGTAGTTACCCATATTGCAAAGTCATAGATATAAATGTTTTTAGTAGAGTTAGGTGTTGCAGGAGAGAGCTTAGGGCTCCAATCATTTTGTAGATTAGTACTAGGTAATTCTTTACCTCACAATTCTTTTTCCCCCTAACAAAATCCTTTTGATATACTTATGTTTATATGAAAGTTATCAAGTTTTGCTTAGAGTTACACATGAAAAAAATCTACGTTGAGGTATGGATATTGGCATGTTCACTAGACTAAACTCACTTAGTAACTATGAGGTTCTCCGCTACATATGTTTCCCAGGAAAGGTGTTACATTCATACCAAGGTACAATCAAATTAATACAACTCACAGAATTCTAATCAAGTTCACAAATACTTCAAAGATCTTGAGTATTTATTGGTTAAACCATTGCACATACAAATAAATTTTAATTGCACCAACATATGACTTCCTAATGTTGAAGACAATTTATAACATCACATTTTTTACATCTGTGACAGTTAATTTTCTGTGTCGACTTGACTGAGTTGTGGGATAGCCAGATATTTCCTAAACACTGCTTATGAGAGTTTCTGAATGAGAAACAAATAAAGCAGAGTGCCCTCCCCTTAGGGATCCAGATCTAGTGAGGACCTCAATGAAACAGAAAGGCAGGGAAAGTCCCAATTCTCTTCTCCAGCTTCACTGCTGAGCTGGAATACTGGTCCATCTGCCCTTGGATTAGGACTTACACAACTGGTACTGACACTCTGATTCTTGGGCCTTAACACCAGCTTTATCTGGGTCTCAGTTTGTAGGCAACAAGACAGTGGAACTGCTTAGTTTCTATAATTGTGTGCATAGACTCCTCACGAGTCTCTTCTAGATTAATTCCCTCCCCTCCCATACAGTAAGTCCCTCCTTCTCCCACCTTCTCTATTGATTCTATTTCTCTGGAGAACTGTGACTAATACAGTATGGTAATTCATATTATACTGCCATTCTTTTAATAGAATTTACTCTATTCAAGTCTTTTTACGTATTTCAGAAAATATAAACAAAAAATGAATAATCATTAAAAGTCCAAGCAAGTCTTTATTCAGGCTTAAACATTCATTGTAAGAGTGGTATTCTAAATGGTCTTAAAAAGGCCAGAGTGGGACATGCCTCCCCCACCCCCAATTGTCTTCCCACGAACTGAATTACCTTTAAAGTCATGTCATCAGAACAGGAAGCCAAAAGATTGCCGGTTGGGTCCCATTTGATAGCATTTACTTCATTCTAAAAATAACAGTAAATATTCATATTTTCATTGCATAGACTGGGTTGCTATTTGATATTAAGTATACATACTTCACAACTATTCCAAAACATTACTTGTTCATAATAATTTTAAAGTGGTAGGAAAGGTATCTTACCGTATGCCCCTGGAATGTTTTAATAGGTCTGTCTTGTCCTAATTTGCAGACATGAATGCACATATCTGTACTACAAGAAGCAAAGGTGTTGTTGCTCTGCCAGTCAACATCCAATGCTGGTGCTGAAAAGGAGCAAAGGTTAGGTTTGTATTTACTCCATATGTGTTGAAATCCAAGATCTTTGGCTTTGAACTGTGGTTGGACATTTAAGCATACTAAATGGCATTTAAATACTTTATATACTTTTTAAGATACTAAGAAAAACTTTTTTAAAAAGCCATCTAAATATTACAAATGCCAATAAATAATTATCTCTGTGTAAGACAGAGTCTAACACAAAAAATTTACTCTATAAATTACAACTGAATATTGGGTTCTCTTTAGTAAAATTATAAAATCAAACATGGTATCATTCCTTTTCTTTCTAAAATTCCTTGAGTGTTCAATTGACAAGAAGCATTGGTTCTCTGTCCACTGCCCAATTTTAGACCTAAGCAAGTAATTTAACTTCTCATGGTAACTCATCAAAAACAAAACAAAAAAAACAGGGCCATGTACCAAAAGCTCACACCTGCAATCCTAACTACTGGGGAACAGAGATCAGGAGGATTAGGGTTCGAAGACAGTCCAAAGAAATGTTGTGCAAGACCCTATCACAAAAATACTCAACAACAAAAAGGGGCTGGCTGAGTGGCTCAACTGGTAGAATGCCTGCATAGTGAGCATGAGGCCCTGAGTTCAAACCCCAGTACTACCAAAAAAATAAAATAAAATTTCAAAAATAGAGGGGTAACATGCCACTTCTAAGCTTTATATCCAATGATGTTGAGAAGATCAAGTAAGCTAATGTATGTAGAAATAAGTAAATTACAAGTCAGACACAGTTATATAAATCAGTATCATCCCTATTATCTACTACTCACCTGATAAATGGAATACTGCATACAATTAGCAAGCATATTTTCTTCTAAGCACTTCTTGTTAAATACCTCTTAAAAATCACTGAATTTAAAACCTCAAAAACTCCAAAGTTGACTGACATTTAATACAGTCTGATTTTAGCTCTGATATGATTAAACTTTCTCTGCTTTCCTTTTCCCTCACTGCAAGATGCAAAGGCCCTCTGCAATATGCAACACAGATCAAGGTAATGAGAGCAATGAACTGGGTTAAGCAACAGGAGCATACAAAGAACAATGGCTTTAAAGCATACGATGGCACATGAGCTAAGAATGGCCTTCACATTTCACTTAGCTGAGGCAAGGGACAGCAAGAGAAGAAATTTAATGTGAGAAATGGCACGAAATTTAAACTTCAGTGTCCATAAATTAAAGTTTTGCTGAAGCCCAGCCAAGCTCAATAGATGATGCATTTCTATGGCTGCTTTTGCACCACAAGGGCAGACAGAGCTCACTAGTTCCAACACAGATACCATGGCTTACAAAACCTAAAATGGTTACTTTCTGTACCTTTTAAGCTTCTCAACCCCATTCAGAGGAAAAACTACAGACACAGAGAAAACAAGAGGGTTAAAGTTAAGCTCTGTATACAGTACTCATTATCAGAGACGAAGTATTTAATAAAAAAGATCAGAGCTGGTGTCTGTGGGAAGGAAAAACAAAGCTACTCCTACACTGAATATATGTGAGTATGGTAGTCACTACCCATGTTAAAGTAAACATTATAAACAAATGTTTTGACTATTGTCATACTAATAAGCCAAGGAATACTTTGCACTCGAGAACTTGTAACACGCAGGCGGGATTACAAAGACAGGAAAAGGAAGCCTTACAGCATTTGATAGGAAAAATTTAATCAGAATCTTCAGAATTATAGTAAAACATTTTAAAAAAGACAAAGGACAAGCAAAAGTGAAACTGATTTAACTGTATAAAGATAAATCAGGTAAAAACTAAGATTTAAAGTACAGTTTAAGGAAGCTAATAATTGTAATATGATCAGACCTTAGAAAAACTAGTTTTGGATATAGTTCTGCAGTGAAGAACCATGTTATCAGGACACTATCTGGATATAGTCAGTTTACAAAGGGACATAATACAAAAATGGAAAGGAACTATTTAAAGGGAACTTTCTTCACAGAACTGCCCTGCTCTGCTGCTGCCTGTGTTCTCCATGATGGCTAGTATCTAATTATGGCTGATGGCATATAGTTTTATGGTCGAGGAGGCTTGAAAACCTAACCCCTCTGATTAAAGATGAGAAAACTGTCTTTCCCTGGCTTCTTCCCTCTTTCCCACCCTGCTCTCTTTATCTCCTCGCTTGTTTCTCCTGGAGGAATTTCCATAATAAATCACTTCCCTCCAACACTACAGCCCATCTCTGCCCTCCAATAGCACAATGTGTGAACTCTGCTGCTGCTTGTTGTATTGCAGCATCAGACAGCAATATGGATGAATATCCTGCTCATCTATCAGTCTGCTCTCAGATTAATTTCTGATATTAGGCTCTCCTATGCCTTGAGACCCAACTCTTACAAATTTTCCAGGCTCCTATCTCTAGATAGTAAGCCTATTAAGAGTCCAAAGTCAGGAGAAAGGGGAAGACATACATCCTAGTTAGTCTCTCCCTCAGGCTAGGTCTCTGGAAATGGCTCTTGTCCTTTTCAGTTCAAATTCCCACTAGATAATCAGCTCTTGCCATCTTCTCTACAGTCTCAGGTTGCCTGCAATTGATAATCTCTGGATGACCTCCTATTCCTATGTTTTTCACTCTTCCCAACACCTTCACAATTATTTCCTTGATTAAACTCCCTTTCTTTGATTACCTAAGTTTAGATTCTGTCTCCCTGTTCGGAATAGGAAGTAAACAAAAAAAAAAATTATTGCTTAAAATAGCAGTTTAAAAACACCTTAAAATCTTTCGTTAGTTAAAAAAAAAATGTTTTGGTCTTAAGAAGTGGGAAGTAGAGAGGGAGGCTGAAATTTGTAATTCATTTAGAAGACACTCAAATATATAATAAAATGCTATGAAGAAGGCCAAGTATCTGTCATGATCCACTGGAGTTATAAGCAGTCTGCAAAAGGTGAAAGAAGGTTGAGAAAATTAAAAGCAGCATTAAAACATGGCTCAAGTGATAGAGTGCCTACTTTTCCAGCTCAAAGTCTTGAGTTCAAACCCCAGACCCTGAAAAAATGAAACCAGCTGAAACTATTTCAGGAATGGGGGAGGGGAGATAAAGAAGAATGGTGGAAGCAGTGAATGATGTATTGTAAGAATTTTTGTAAATGTCACATTGTAAACCCCAACACAACAATAATATGCTTTTATACAAAACCCAGTCCCACAAGAAGAAAAGAAGAAAAGAAAAGAAAAGAAAAGAAAAGAAAAGAAAAGAAAAGAAAAGAAAAGAAAAGAAAAGAAAAGAAAAGAAAAGAAAAGAAAGAAAGAAAGAAAAGCATTAAAACAATTATACCATTAAGTTCAGAGAATAAAAATAATCTGTATAAGTAGAGACCGGGATCTAGGGAATGCTGCAACCTGTGTTGTCTGATTAATGTCTGTGATATGCCTGATTCATAAATTACAATGGATACAGATTGTTTTAGCCATCACTATTTTGGGGGGGAGAGGGTGGGGTGACAATTGGGGTTTGAATTCAGGGCTTCACACTTGCCAAGGAGGCACTCTACTGCTTGAGTCCAGTTCATTTTGCTTGTTATTTTGGAGATTTGCCCAGGCGGCCTAAAACATTGATCCTTCCAATCACAGCCTTCCAAAGTAGCTAGGATTAGAGGCATCAGCCACCACTGCCTGGCTAAGAACATACTTTCTTACTTTGCATTTATTCCTAAAAATGAGCCTAGATAGTACAAGTTCTCTACTCTAAAAAGTACCCAACATGTGACAGGTTAGCTCACTACTATGGTCTCAGTTTATACATGACAAAAGAGACAAAGAAAATTCACCTAATTTTTGCTGCATTAAACTTCTAGAGCAAAGATTAAAATTTCTGCCCCTCCTACTGATTTATTTTCACTAACCCATACAGCATCCATAATTTTAACAAATATACAAGTGAAGAAGAGCACATTTATTACTCATTCACTTAAAATCATCCACCCTTTTAAAGTGTAAGAGTTAATGCTTTTTGGAATATTACATTATTAATTTTTAAAATTTGTGGTGAAATATGTATGACACAAATTTTGTCATTTTTACCATTTCTGAATATACAATTCAGTGGCATTAATTATATTTAGTGTTATGCAATAAGCATTATTTACAAAACTTTATCACCCCAAATAGACATTCTAACCGTTAATCAATTCATTCCCCCTCCCCTCACACCTGTTCCTGGTAACTTCTAATCTACTTTTTTTAATAAATTGCCTATTATGAATATTTTATAAATAGAGTATTATATTATTTGACTTTTTATATCTGGCCTACTTCATTTAGTATGACAGCTCAAGGTTCACCGGTTCCGCAGCATGTAAGGACTTCATTCATTTATGACTGAGTAACACTTCATCCTATGTACAGACAAGATTTTTCTTTATTCAGCATCTGCTGATTGACATCAGACTGCTTCTACTTCACGGCAACTGAATAATACTGTTATGAACAGTGATATACAAGTATCTGCATAAGTAAGTCCCTGCTTTCAGTTCTTTTGGGTACAAAGCCAAGAGGGGAATACTATGTCATATGGTAATTCTATGTTTAGCTTTTTGAAGAGCTGTCACATTGTTTTCCACAGCAGCTGCATCATTTTACATTCCCACTAGCAATGTACATGAGTACTAATTTCTCCATAGCTTCATAAATGTTTATTTTTTATTATCATTATCATACTCATTCTCATTGATGTGAAGTGGTATTTCATTGTAATTCATCTAGCATAAGTCACAGTGTTTTATGTTAAAGTGTACATGGAAGAAAACCAAGTACAGTAATTAAAACTATGGTAATTCATGGAATACTACTATTTCTGATCAAGATGAAGAAAACAGGAGCCACATTTTCCTCCTGACCAAAAAACTCAGGAAGCCAATATTGTGCCACTGGGAAAAAAAATGTCCAGGAATTAATTTAAGGAAGAAGTATCTGCCTAGGCTGAGATGAATGGAATTCCTGAGTTGAAGAGACAATGCTGAAAAATGAAGAGCCCAAAGCAGCTAGAATTCTTAGGATAAAGTGCCAAAAGGGAGGAAGTTATGCAAACAAAGATTCTAAAGATTCTTCAGAGGCTAGGGAAACTAATCAGCACAAATGTGTGAATAAGCAGCTGAGATTGGGATGAGTAAGGGAGAAAACACTCACAAGCCTGAGAAGAAAAAATGTCTGCTACTCAGGGCCTTATGCTTGCTAAGCAAGTGCTCTACCACTTGAGCCACACCTCCAAACCCACTTAACAATTCTTGTAAGCAAGACCCAAAGGAATCTACTCATTTCTAAGTAATGTTGTGTTCCAGAATAAATCTCACATATAAGAATACAAAAATAGCCCATAAGTAAAATACATGTTGTCTTACTTCTAAATCAGTAGGAACCAGGCATGCAAAGGCACATAAAAAAATCGAATCATTGAAAGTAACCTAAGACAGACATAAATGTTAGAATTACCAAAGACATTAAAGTACTCACAAGTATATTACATGTTTTAAAAGTTAAGTAGAGACAAGGAATAGTTAAGTCAAACTTATAGAGTTGAAACTATAACATGTGAGATGGAAACTGCACTGGATGGAATAATCCACAGATTAGTTTCTGAAAAGGAAAGGATCTGTGAACCTCAAGGCAGAAGAGAAACTACCCAAAATAAGAAACAAAGAGAAGACTGGGGAGAAAACAGCACCAGTAGGCTGTGGGACAATTCTGAAGCAGACTAATCAGAATTTTTATATTTATATGAATTTCAAGCAAAAAGCAGAGGCTGGAGGGAAAAATTTGAAAAAAATAATGTTCAAAGCATTTTCAAATGAGGAAAACTACAAACCAAAGCAGCAAAATGAACTCCAATGATAGGAAACATAAAGAAAATTATACCAAGGAAAAACACATTCAAATTGTTCAAAGTCAGTGACAAGGAGAAAATCTTAAAAAGCAGCCACAGAAAAAAAATACAAGTTAGCAGATTTCAAACTGAGAGTAATGCAAATGTGGACAGCAATATATTTTTAAGTACTAAAAGAAAAAAATCTCTCAACTCATAATTCAAAGCAGAAGGTACAACAACCAGCAACGCTGTCTTTTCAAAATGAAGGTACTATAAAGACTTTTCAGTATATACCTGATAAGGAACTTATATCCAGGAAATATAAATAACACACAAACTTTTACTAATAAGAAAGCAGCTCTTAAAAAGACACTTTACCAAATAAGATAAACACAAGGGAAATAAACACATGAAAAAATACCTGGTATTAGGAGTCATTAAGAAATGCAAATAAAACCATATTGAGATACTGCTGCACAACTATTAGAGTGACTGCAGCTAGACAGAATGGCTATACACCAAGTACTACAAAGGATACAGACGGACAAGAATATCTTCTGCTGGTGAGAATGTAAACCATTTTGGAAAAAGAAACCACTTTGAAAACGGTTTGGCTGTTTCTTAAGTTAAACCATACATCTCTCTCAAATGGTATGAGCATTCTACTACAAGTTATTTGCACAAAAGACATGAAATACATGCCCATGTAAAAACTTTTGAATGTTTGTAGCAGTTTTATCTGCTAACAGCCCCAAACTGGAAATAACAGAAATTTACTTCAATAGTTGAGTAGATAAGCTGTTTGTTTATACACAATATTACCAGTAATAAAAAGAATAACATGCAGAAGGATTCAAAATAATTATGCAGACTGAAAACAGCAAGGGGGAGAGGGAGGAATGTACAGTATGATTTATTTTTACATAATGGAAACTAATCTCTGGTGACAAAAAGATGATCGGTGGTTGCCTGAAAATGAAATCATGACTTCTTGACTAAATGACAAAAGGAAACTTTTGAAGATAACAGATGTGTTCATTATCTTGAGTGTGGTGACGGTATAAATACATCTAAAAATATATCTGCCCGGTGTGGTGGCTCATGCCTATAATCCTAACTATTTGGGAGGCTGAGATTGGGCGGATCATCGTGAAGGCTAGCCCAGGTAAATGGTTCATGAGGCCCCCATCCCCAAAACAACCAGACCAAGATGGAGGTAGGGTTCAAGCAGTGGAGTGCTGGCTCTGTTAGCATGAAGCCCTGGGTTCAAAAACTAGCCCCACCTACCCCACTCCCAAAAATACATGTGTATGTGTATATGTGTAAATCAAGGTGTTCAAGGTTAAGTATATATAGTTCACTGTACATGAATTACTGAACAAAACTGCACACACACACATACACACACACCATGGTAGGGTAAACAACATTATTTGTAAAATGACTTCAGCACTCTCTCTCTTATCAGGCTGCAATCAGGACTCAATGGGATAATGTACACAGAGAGTCACATTTCTCCCACAGTTGGCATTCATCATATGGTAGCTAGTAATGACAGCACACGTATACTAGTTTCAACTTCACATCACTCCTGCGATGTGTGTAGGAGACAGCCAAAAGCCTAAGAAAATGCTATTTTGGGAAGGACAAGGTAAAAAGGAAGTAAGACAAACAGGAAAAACTTACAGATGCAGGTTAGTGTGGCAAACTAATCAAGTTGAACTGTTTATTATTTAACATGCTGCTTCAAACTTATTCTATTTAGATACTACAGAAAAGTCATTTTGTGTCGTAGTTTGGACACACTAAGTAGAAACAGACAAAAAAGCAAAATGTCTGACACTACAAGTTTCAATTTTAAATCTTTTACAAAGATTTGAGAACCAGAGTTACTACAGCCTCCAAATCAAAACTGCCCAACTACCGTTAAGTCCTGAAAGAAGCACCTGAATGAGGTAATTGTAATAGTTATTAGGTATCTTGTTGAAGTTAGCATCATTTAGTTACTGCATAAAGAAACTCACTAAGAGCAGGCACAAAGGTTCTACGCTGAAAAGGGGTGAAGGTAGTAACTTAGCTGTCCCTCCTCAAGAAGCTGTATGTCCTGGCACATGGCTGTATATCATGCAGGAAGAAGCACCATTATTTATTAAAAGAGAAATCCATCTAAGACACCAAAATTCCACCAATACTGGGGAAGTCTGTTTGTTACTTATGTACACAAGAGAACTTAGATACATCTAAAATGAAAAAAAAAAATGACAATACCTAAATTTACAAGAGTTTATATCTTTATACATGCCATTTATTCTTATCCTTATAACCAGTAGGTATTAACTGTCATTTACTAATAGTGAAAACAAGGCTCAGAAGGGTTAAGTAATTTGCTCTATCTTAAAGCTTGGTAAGTAGATTGGAACTAGCAAATATAGGTCTTTCAATTCACAAATTTATGTTCTTTCCACTAAATAACACCAGGCTGCAAATGCTTTCTTTATAGCACATTTCACAGCAAACATTTGATAGCAACTCCTGAATGGACTAGTAATAATACTGTTATTTGACACTTTTAAGATTTTAAATGAGTTATATGCTACTAAAAGTTTAACATGAAAAACAGGAGAAAGCTTCAGCTTTCATGTAAATTGTAAAAATTTACCTGAATGAAAAGGAAACTGTTGCTTGGCTTCACCAGTATGTGCATCCCAAATAATTGTAGTCTAAAATTAAAAGGAAAAGAAAAACAAATTGCTATGAAGTTAAAAGGAGTATATCATGAATTCATAAATTAGATGTCTAACTGTATTAAAGCAGAATGAAATGTCAGAGTTGATTTAGTTTTAAACATTTATTTTATACCAAATAGTATTAGGCTACCTATACCCCACTTGGGAGGAAATGATTACTAAGCAGTTTAATTCTTCCCTGTTGATTTTTTAGTCATTAATTTACTTCAACTAACAATTATTGGTTGTCAACAAATTAGACTATTTAATAAACTCTACTCCAATAGCATATTTAAAATAAGACATAGTTGTTGAGTTATACAGTGGTAAATTCTTGTTAAAGTGAAATCAGCTACTTCTCGATATTCAAGGACTTTTAAAAGGTTACATTTACAGAAAAAAAAAAAAAGCAGTTTGAATATTTGTAATATTGAACACAGGAGCCTAACATATTGTTTGTGGCAGTGACTATCAATAGGGCTTTTCTCTCCCCTTCCCAGACTCCTTCATTGTCATTTTTTATTGCTAACTAAATAAAGTCTGAACCAGCTTCTGTTCACTTCTCTGTATGACATCACATATTTAATTATTAGCATGTTCTTGCCTAGATCAAAATAATCTAAGCCCTAAATTATTTGAAGAGGTATGGTAGAGGGGGTGAGATGTGAGGAAGAGGACGTATTTTCAACCCATCCACATTTACCAATCTAATTAGGTAAAGAAAATTAGAAAAGTCCTGCATTTCTTATGTTGCAATTAAGCACCAGGACTTCAGTTAAGATCTATATTTACTGATAAGAAAAAGTACAGAGGCAAAAAGTGCAACAAGTACGACATTTCATTATGGTTCAAATTCTAGCAAAAATTAGTAGTGGTCACACAGATAAAAGACAAAGGACAAAATAAGTAGATTCAGAAAAATGAGCTGATATAAAGCATAAGAAAGTATCTCTATTACTACTAAAAATTCATACTTGAATTTCCCAAGTATGAATGTTGTGTTTAAGCGATTAGGAGAAAAGAAAGAAATATGACTTTCAATTATCCTCTGTAATATGTTAACAGACAGAAAGTAGTGCAATGTTCACTTACTTTATCTACTCCAGCACTTAGGATGAAATTTCCTTTCTTATTCCATTTTAATGCAAATATAGGGCCTTTATGCTGTCCTAAAGTACTAGCAAGATTACCTAAAAATCAAAAAAAACAAAAACAAAAAACAAAAACCTGTAAAATTACTTCAAACTTTCTAACTTAGATCAACAGCAAAGTAAAAAGGTAAATGCTTCACTTACCATCCTTAGTCCATATTCTGGCAAATCCATCATATGAACCAGTTGCTAGAAGTGTACCTTCACTCTGTCAAGGAAACACATTTCATTCATTATATAGTCTAGAAAGGCCAATTAGTAGCTATTAAAATAGTTCATGTATAAATCTCAGGAACAGCAGACCCTTGACATTCTCCCCTTCAAAACTTATCTATTCCTGCACGTCACCAATGTTCACTTTTAGCTTTATATCTAATTCCAACAATGACGATAACTGCTTTAGAGAAGAATCGAAAATATCACTCTGATGCATGTCCAAAGATCTCTTATATTCTCACAGACACACATGACTAAGGGTGGAAGCACAGTGGTAGACTGGGAAGAACATTAAAAAAAAAAAAAAAAAATCACAATTTCAGAATGATTTAACATAAGTAAAAAGCAAAATCTTCTAAAATATTTAACGCTGATAACAACTTTTTATATGGCCCTCCCTCTAAATCCTTTGGTATCTAAACGAAGGGGGGGGGGTGCGCACGCAGAGACAGAGACCCATACAATACTGTTTCAGATTATCAGATTCTTAAGCAATAAATGTTTCTTTCATTTGTTAATAACTTTTCTTTTGATTTTTTTTCTTTTTTTTGATGGTATGGGGGTTTGAACTCAGGGCTTCACACTCGCTAGGCAGGCACTCTACCACTTAAGCCACTCCACCAGCCTTGTTAGTAACTTCTTACTATGAGGTATTAGCCAATAAAAAGGGCAACAAAAGGAAAAGAGCCAGAAAAAGACCACAAGATGACTTCATAGTTAATAAAAATGGATATAGTTGTCAAAAAAGTACTTTACCAGGAGAAAAAATTTACATTAACTTCTCTAAACTTATATTCCTGATTGTGCCTTCCTTGGTTAACAGTGTAACAGGTCCTGAGTTCAATCCCCAGATTGAATTAAGCAGGCAATTGCTGAGGCAGTAGATGCTACTGGAGATAAATGAAATCCTGCCTTAGTTGGTACTGTTTTTATGCTTTTGACAAGGACACTGAAAATTTAAAATTGCCTATTTTGGACCTCTCAAGCCATTCAGCTGTACAGGCAAGTGATAAACACTGCTTTTAGGAACTGCAGGCTCAGTCCTACTGGATCTGTAAATCCCTTGGCATTTTACCTGAGGAACATGGTACCAACTTGAAACCAAAAGCAGTATATCCTATTTGCATACTCTATGCAATGCCAAGTTTCCTTTAAACTACAGATTCCCAAATGTTTTCATTCACGGATCACTCAACCAAGAAAAGAATACTCACATTCCAATCTAGAGATGTTACATCCTTGTTGCTTGGAACATCTTGACCTCCTTCTCGTATACAATGCCTAAGTACTAACTGTGTGGAGCCACTAGTGCTATTTTCACTAAGATTCCATATTCTTGCTGTTGAGTCTCCAGACCTAAAAAGTATACAATGTACTTTAAATACTCTTGACACTTACAAGTGTCCCAGAATAAAACAACATATTTATATCTTATTATTAGTAATAAGGCAAATAAAAAGTAGACTACCAGGAATTTCCATTTCCATTATTTTTCCCATCCTACATTTGGGGAACCTAAGCATTACTGAAGTAATTCTACAACTACTTCACAAAACAATAAAGATTTACTGGGGCAAAATGTCTACAAACAAGCAATAAGCTAGTTTTGAAAGTCTTTTAAAGCTAAACATAATGGCCTATCCCTGAAATTTCAGCACTTGGGAAGCAGAGGCAGAAGGATCACAATTTGAGAACACTCACAGTTACAAAGTAAGACCAGTTGCACTGTCCTCCCCTTCTCTCCCCCAAGCCACTTTAGAATCACATTGGAAACATACCCTGATGCCAGGAGATCACTAACAGGGTTCCAGGCACAGATGAAAACTTCAGATTCATGGCCCCGTAAAACGACTGCTTTATTAGGGGGGATTTCAACATCCCCATCCACTTCCATCATGTCAGTATGATTATCTGCATCACGGTAAGTAAGTGGAAAATGCCAGTTAGATAATACTATAATATAGGGGAGGTGGGACTCATAACCAGCAAATACTCTACTTCCTTTATAATATACAACTTTTTTTTTTAAATAAACTATGTCAGGTTAAGCTGAACATGAATATACCATCTTTGTCACACAGAAAATAAATTCCTAACTTTGTGCTATGATTACACTACTTTTAAATATAGAGGGGCATTTAGGGGGATAAGGAAGATAAAAAGGCTAGACCTAAACATGTTTAAAAGTACAAAATAGTTTGAATTAAATATAGTGTTCAGCAATACCATTCTGAGTTTCTGCCAGTAGGGGTTGCTGGTATCATTCATGTCACCTTTACAACATAAGTAAGACATATACATGTCAGTGACTACATTTGTTGATGACCAGTATTACAAATTTTATTTAGAAATCAAATGCAGATGCAAAAATTCATTTAAGGGTATGAAAAGGGTTTTCAGATATATTAAAAAGAAAATAAAGTCAATAAAATAAATTTAGCTTTTTGGAGCCTTAGGAATAAAAGTGTGAACTGTGTGATACAAGTTAGGGGACCAAGCTAGTATAAACACATGAAGTTATTTCAGTTTAAAAGATAGGACATCCTAGTAAAGCAAAATGTTTCTCTGAAAAATATTTTGAACATTCTTTCTTACTTGCTATAGTGTGTGCTCCATTTTCCTCCCCATTTGCTGTGTTTTCTCCATTTTTTGCAGATCCTTGTTGATTAGTGGCAGCTGAGGCAGTTGCAGCAGCCGCAGCTGCCTGTTGCTGGGCAAGCTTATCTCTATAAGCTTGTTGTCTTGTTTGTACCACATCAGGCATTACGGCATCTATCAAGGACAAGGACTCTATGGGTCTACCATCAAACAAGGTACCATCCTGGATATGGAAAAAAAAAAAAAAATCAAAGAATTTAAGGCTACTTGTATTTAATCAACAGAAGAAATGAACATCTTTATTCTTAGAAAAGCACTTAGACAGTTTTCTGAACTCATTTTAAGAAGGCAGGGAGAGAAGGAAGAAGAACCTCAAGAGGAAACAGCAAATGGCTGCTCAATTTTCCTCTTCACTTAGTTCATGTTGTTAAATGTTGTAGAGATACAAATGAAACATAGGAGGTCACTCATGTAGGCCCAGATGATTAAAAAAAAAAATTTCATTAGATTCCAAAATTCTCAGTCAAATACAATGACCAATATGGAATAGGTCATACAATGATGAGAAGTTTGATGTCATAAACACAGTGAACTCTCTACATCCACTGGTTTGAATCTACAGATTCAAAAAACTGTGTCTGCACTAAATACATTCAGACTTTTTTCTTGTCATTATTTCCTAAACAATACATAGTAAACATTATGTAGCATTTACATCATACTATGTTATAAGTAATCTAGAGATAATTTAAAGTATAGGGAAGAATTGTGTAGTCTATGCAAATATACCATTTTGCGTATGTAACTTGAACATTTGCAGATTTTTGATATTTGTGGAAGATTGTGGAAACAATTTTCAAGGATATTAAGGAGTGATTGTAGTTCTTAAAGAACTACAAACTAAAACTTTTACAATAACTGGTGGACTTGAAAATTTGTTGTGATTTGATTAAGATATTAAACTAAAATAGACTTCAGATATTATATCATACAATCATGAAATTTTACTAATGTTGAAAGCCAAGAATAACAATGTTTAAAAACTTGTGGAAGTGACACAGGTAATCAATAGAAGCTGGGATCTCTTAACCCAGCACTATTCAAAGTATGAACCAAAGATAATTTACCAGGTGATGGTAAATTCAGAGGCTAGAGGTGAAGCTCAACGATAAACAGCTTGCCTAGCATACAGGAGTTCTTGGGCTAGATTCTCAGCCTTTCTCCCAAGACCCCCACCCCCACCCAACAGATTCAAGCCCAGAGAATCAAAATCTCTGAAGAAAAGCTCAGAAACTAGTATTTACCAAGCATGCTTGGTGACACTTATCTACACTAATGTTTCAGAAGTTCTATTATAAAAGAGGCTATGCTCTCCAGTAAGCCCAAATAGAGACATAGACACAGATCAAGTCAGAAGGAGTTGAAACTATTAGGAACATGCATGCAAGAAGCCTGGTTTACTTAAATTAGTGAACATACACTATTGACAACCTACATTGCTGTGATGGGGCACCAAAACATAACACATGATTTTGAACTGCCAAATGTAATGGAGTATTTGAGGAAAGTAATTTAACTTAAAAGCAACTAAAAAATACTAAAACCAATAGAGATACACTGTAAAATATTATGTTAAATTTAGACAAAAATTTCAACAAAAATGAAAGTTCACCTCTGACCAGTGGTAAAACTTATCACCCTTTGTAATAAAGCATACTTTGAAAGAGAAAGTGCTAACAAGGAGGATACATTTAATTTAGTGAGCTTTCATTCACTGAAATGAAGAAAGCCCATAAATCAAATTTTCATATGCTATATAATTATAGTAATAAATATTGATGAAGAAATCATAGACATTTCCATTAAGATTCTTGCAAAAAGGAAGAGACATGCTAATCTCTTACATGAGAAAAAAGGGGGAAAAGCTCCTGAAGTCCTGAGTCTTGGCCACACATGAGAATTTTAGGCTAGACCAGGGGGTTGCATACTTCTAAAAGACCAGATAATAAATTGTTACTTTAGGCTTTGCAGGCCATAATGTCTGTCGTAACTATTAATGTCTGCCATAAGCAATTCATAAATGAATTAATGTGGCTGTGTTTCAATCAAACTTTACAAAATGAGGGAATAAGTGGAATCTGCCTCTTGTGTGAACCATAGATAGGCAAGAGGGTCAAGAATGAGGTTCAAATATAAATTGGTTTCCAAAATCAATGTATAGCTAAAGTTGAATTTCGAATTTTCTACCATCAATTTGGCCTCAACATTGCAAAGCACAATGTTGCTGTGTTAATGAAAATTATTTGCTAATGCTTAATAATAAAAAAAAATATTAAATGATATAAGCTGCAGATAGTGGTTCTTAAAACTGGGAGCCAAAATGCCTGGCAGTGCAACCCAATTTACACATGAGGAGTATCACTCTTGCTAACCCAGTGAAGCTCAAGTCAGATACCAAATGAGCAAACAAATAAGACAGCTAATTTAGGAATGCACTCAAGAGTAAGAATCAGTATTCAAAGTAAGTCTGCCTTACCTCATTAATACTAACTTCTGCCTCCACATACTGTAGACCTTTCTGGATGATAGAAATCAATGCAGCAGGTGGGACAAGGGCACCATTTATATTAGATTGACTTATATGGCTTTCTATACCAAAGGTAAATGCTGAATGAGAAAATCCTAAAAGCAAAAGAAAAGATATGAGTATTTATTTTCCTAGTGGCAGCACATTAAATAACACAAATGAAAAAATCTCTACAATTTTTCAAAATCATATCCCATTATTTGAAACCCTAGACTGATAGCTCAAGTATACGATTAAACAAAAGAAATATCAAAGTCTAAACATGTTAGCTCTTATATTTTTCCCCTTTCTCTTGATTACTTATATAATCTTTAAAATTTCTAGTACCTAATAGATTACATGGCTTCAGATTTTCTAAATTTAGCAGTGAAACATACTGTCTTCAACAAAAACCATCAAATTTAAAAAGTTGAACACATTTTGGAAATTACATGATTCAACTGCTTCACTTAAGATTATTGATACCAAAGTAGATTAGGTGACATTTAATATCTCTGTGATATACTTAATTTTCTACATACATATTGTCAAAACACCTTGATTATGTAACTTTTTCAAAGGAAGTGAAAGAAAAACCACAAAATAAAAAAATAGAAATTCTAACACAAATTCATTTTTATGTATGAAACGACTGCTTTAAAAAAATACAATTCTAAGCCACACAGTAACTCGTCTAAATGAACACTTAAGGAAATGAAGAGCTAGCAAATGAAAACCCAGTTTCTAGGTCTCCTTCAACAATTATTTACCTTTAATTTGAAATACTTAAAAACTAGAATGCTTGCATAACAAAAATCTTGTTGGTCTTTTATTTTTTAAATGAGAGTCTAGTCCAAATTCAAAAGTAATGTTCTAGTAAACTGATAGACCAAAGGCCTAACAGAACATTCATTATTATACAGTAATTGCTGTAACATATCTTAAAACAAATCAACTTGTATGTCATATAGAATGCTATGGAATTTTCATACTTTGATAAAGTGAATAAGCTTAATAAACTTTGATTAAGTGAATAAGCTTATTTTGATTCTTGAATAAACTTATTAATCTATGCAACAACTGTGATATGTAATTGTTTTATTCTATTTTTTTCAGTGTTTACTCTTTTTTTGCATTCTGTACTTCTACTCTTAGGCTCTTCGTAGTATCCATGAATACTCTATGATAAAATATTGTGGGCTCACAAATAGTATGTGGTTAGGAATATCTTAATTGGCGCATTGATAGTCAAAGTACACCTAAGATGATTTTCCTTACACTCCCTTTTCCCCTCTTTAGAACACCTAACCATTCCTTATCTGTAGTGGGAGAGATAAGAAGTGAAAACATGCTTCTTTTAAGACCACGATTTTAACCTCCTGATTTTGCCGATAGGGGTGATTATGAATATATCTTTATAGTCTTCACTTTAATCTGAGCTCACAAAGATATATATATATATACACACACATATATAAATACAATGGGGGTGGGGAATGCCATTTTGAATTATTCCTATCAGGAAACCTACAACTCCTGAATATGAGTAGATTCCAGATTGCCAGGATAAAAAGATAAGACAAAAAACTTGGGAGGATGAAGAGAAAGGGTACAAAGCTTCAGCAACAAAATCCACGAGTCGTGAAGTTAGAAATTCCTGTTTCTAATTATATCCCTATGTTAACTCCTTCAATAAATCAAAAACAGGAAAAGAAGTCAACTAGCCAAGTGACTTAGACATTTAAGACGACTTCAAGATTGAGGACATCATTTATGAAAGGCCTATATAATGCGCTCAACACCATATACACACGATTTTATTATGTTATAATCTAAATTAATTCATGGAAAGACATTAAATAAGAGAGGAAGGATTCAAATTCATGCAGACACACTTCACTGGTCCTCTTCAAAAGTCAGAATATGATCAAGGACAAAACTAAGGCAAAGAATGAGCTCCTGCTTCTTGACAAGACAGTAAAAGTACATTACTCTGTTTTCAACTCAAGAGTCTTGGAAAGTGGTGTAAGTGGTACACAAAATATTGTAACATCTTACTACATTTTACTATTTGGTGCCAGGATTTTAAAAATGTTTTGATTCTGGTAAGGTTTATGAATTGTACAAAGTGTACGATGCCCATATATTCTATTTTTGGGTACAATTTAAATAAGTCAAAACTGTTATATTTAGACCCTAATTTGTTCACAGAATTTAAGCTTAAAGTAATAATATACCCAAGAATATCCCTGGAGTTGCAGATAGTTTTGCCGATTTTAGCTGACATCCTGCATCCATCTTTCCAGGTTTGTCAGACCTGGAGAAAGAAGCTATCCCACGTGCTCATGCTCATCTCAGATTATTGCGAATGTGTTCAGTTAGAATGCTCTCGAACAGTAAGAAAACAATCCTGAAGTAATCATTAGCACTGTCTTGGCCCTTCTCATTAATATTCACCCCAGAGAAGGTCCAAACTTACAAGCTCTGCTTAAATGTTAAATTCAACATCTGTAATGCTTCTTTATTACAAATCACAACACCCACGGCAACTCAAAATCATTATGTTTAAAACTTCTGACTTCATTTCATTATATCTCTAAGTCATAGTAACTTCCACCTCTTCCTTGACCTCTGGTATCTGACCATTTGCCAGATTCTACCATTCTACCTCCAGATTCTATCACCCTATCTTCTCTATAGACACTCATCATCTGTCCTTGCCTGCTAGAAACTGAATTTAGCAGTCCCTTTCCTACTCTGCTTATTATTGCCATGAATTTCCTTCTTCTCTTCCCAATTCAGTACACTGATAGAATACTACCACAAAATTAAAAGTGATCATACCACTTTTTTTGGGGGGTGGGGGGAATGACTGGGGTCTGAACTCAGGGCTTCCCACTTGCAAAGCAGGCACTCTACTGCTTGAGCCACACCTCCATCCATTTTGTTCTGGTTATTTTTGGAGATTGGGGTGGGGGGTGGGGTCTCTCAAAATATTTGGCTGGGCTGGCCTTGAACCTGGGTCCTCTCAATCTCAGCCTCCCAAATAGCTAGGATTACAGGTGTGAACCGCTGGCACCTGGCATCATATTACTTCTTACTGAACACTATTAAAGATCCCCTTGGCCTTCATAATAAACTCCTATGTATGGCACACAGTTCCGTAACCTGGCCCTACCTCAGTCTCAAGCCTTACCTCCCCAATTCCACACACCTGGTTTTGTTCTGAGTAAATATTATATTTAAGTGATGGCAAATTCTTGGAAACTAGTAGGGTACCTTACTTAACAGTAAATCAATGAATATTTGTTAAATTAGAATGTAATCCTACCATGAAGTATTTTGGCACATATGAAAATCTATGACTTCAGAAAAAGCACATGACTTGAGTCTTCCTTGAAAAACAATCTAAAGTTTATGCCCCTCTCCCCCACAAAAGGAAACATATTTATAGGAAATACTTTTTCAGGCACATCTTTTGATTTACATAGAAGACAAATGGGAGTGCCTAAATCTGTGAACTGTTGAAATATGGCATGATTACTTAAAACAGCATCCTTTTATAGGGGTAAGAGTAAATCTGACATAAACAGATTTTTATGTAACACTTGCTAGTGTAATTAAGACTTAAGCAAGCAAAAGAGAGGTACCTAAGAAGGAGACTAAAAATCATGAGGTCCAGTATGCAGTTCATTCATAATAGAGACAAAACACTGGCAGAGGTGTGTGCGTGCGTCACAGATCATGAAACAACAATTTCCAAATTGCTTGTTATAGAGTGCTTTCCCTTGAGATGTTATATTCTCAAATGGAAGGCAGTACTTCAAAGTCTGGAAACTCTAATTTGCAAAGTAAATACAAGAATTAAAAAATGGTCTTAAATCCTTAATTATGGTAAAGAGTGTCTGAACAAGCTGATTTACAAAGGAGAGGGGGGAGCTTAATTATGAATACAACAGAGAATGGATTTATTCGATACACCATTTAAGCTTCAAAATGGTCCCCAAAATAACATTTCTGTTAGCATGATCACACCTTCTTTTGTGTCCGAAACTGTTTCCAACTTTGCCCTTCAGATCCAGATTGTACAAAAGGCAAAAGGGAAGAAGGGGAGATGTCATAGGTGGGCTTGGATACTGAAGAGTTAGAGTGAGTACTGATACAATTCTGTGCCCCGATTTTGCCATTTAAGGTTCACCTCAGCAGTGGAGCACTTGGATCCATGCACAAGGCCCTGAAATCAATCCCAGTACTACCCCACAAAACAACAAAAACTACAACCATTTTGTATGAATTCTATTTTCGAAAATAATTTTCATACCATAATATTCAGCAAATGAATGTATTTGGACAATAAATTACTCATACAATAGCTTGACATTTGGACTTATATAATGGTCACCATTTTAAAAGGATCTTACCTCAAATATCAGTATATATAGATTTTTGCCATGTGTAATTTTGTATTAAGAGATTCCTTCAAAAGCTGAAGGGAACCTGAGCATTTCAAAGGTTTTATCATTGCCAAATGGCTTTCCCAAAAAATTATGCAAATTCATAATGCCACCAATATTTGTGTATTTTTTTATATCCTTGCTACACTGGCTATTTCTAAAATAAAAACAAACCAAAAAATTTAAGATTACCAATTAAGATTCAGCACATTCTCAGTTTGGCAAGTATTTTAAAGGACCACTGTCCTTTAGAAGTACATTAGTAGGAACATGCAGTAGAAATTTTATGTGCTAGCAAAACATAGTCATTCTGCTTACAAAATAATAAACACTGACTTGGAAGTATAAAAATACTTTAATTACCAGCATATATGGCAACTGTTTGCTGTTTATTGTTAATTGGCCAAGTACACAACTGTATGTGTCAAATGCAGGTTATTCTATATTTTGTATATTATAATGCAAAGTTATGTACCTACTTACACTTATGTAATTAGTCATCAACTAACAAAAGTCAGAAGGAAAATTGAAAGGGGGGTATGGAAGTGAGTGAGATCCATCTCAAAAATAACCAGAGCAAAAGGACTGCAGGTGTGGCTTCAGCACTTGAGCTCTACACCTGCCTCACAGGCAGGAAGCAGAGTTCCAACCCAGTATCACCAAAAAAATTAAAAAATAAATAGTAAAGGAAGGTAAGGTACAGGAGAGAAAAGATAATCCTTCATAAAGCCAACACTTTAAGCCTATAATACATATATCAAAACCTTGAAATAACTTTTTTTGGGTGGGGAGACGCTTCTAGAAACTGAATTCAGGATAGTGTTCTAACACTTGAGCCACACCCCAAGCCTCATCACCTTGAAATAAATGGCAAATACATGCAAGATAAACCTCAGTTCTAAAAACATAAGGTTTTTCCTTATAAATAATAGTATTCAGAATCACAATTTAGAAAATAACTCATTTTAGTAATAAGGGCATTTTGTTTTTGTAACTTCTAGTCTTTCAATGGCTAAGTACTTCATCAATAGCAAAGTTATGGAGCTCTTAACACATAAGAGATGACAGTTTAATACACAATTATCCTCCAAACCAAATACACAATTTAAACAATAAAAGTACATCTTATACAAACCAATAAGAAAACTGAGTAACAGAAACTTTACAAGTAATTAACAGGAACAATTCATTTAGGGGAAAAAAGGAGGGGAGGTGAAACTGAAAAACTACAGGAATCAAGGTGGTGCAAAAGGGGGAAGGGCTAGGAAATTTTAAAGGTCTAAGTCATCTTAGCACTTCTACAATTAACACTATATCAGGTTTCTATAACTTAGCATGTACCACAACACATATGGTTGTTAGATGAGTTATAGGGCCATTAAACTAATGCCCGTGGGCAAACGCTAATTAAAAGAACACTGAATCAAGTCAATCATCACAGTACCGCATGTTAAATATCTCAATTTTCAACTCATCTCAAAAGGAAAAGCATTATGGGTCTACGTCATAAAAGTGCAGAATGATGGGGGTCAAAGTAATATGCTTATGGTGAACTTTCTAGAGATAAAAATGAGAAAAATGTGAAATTATAACACTTAATAAAAACTCAATGATAAGTAATACTTTTAATTTTTATGTTGGGGATGGCATATTTGAAACAAAGAGGCCCACTAAACATTTAAGGCTGAATATTACAACATACTCCATTTTCAACAAACAAATTCTATAAATAAGGGAAAAAAAATCTCTGAAAAGGTATACAATTTGGGTGAAGGAGAAGGTCTTAACAAATAATATCATCTAGCACCAATAAATAGTAGTATAAAATACTTAAGAGTAGTATCACTTAAGTGATTTTATTCCCTCTGGAGATGAATGCCATATCCATTGAACAGTCAAAATATTTTCAGACCATGTATTTACCAAAATAGAGTAAAATTTTTATAAGGTGTTTCTGAAGAGCCTTTGGATAATAAGATAAGTAAGGATATTCTGTTTTCCTTTTTGGTAGCCTTCACAAAACAATCCTTTTGCACAGAGCCGTTTTGTGCCAAGATTATTCCTTTCCTGCATATCTTCTGATCCAATTCAGCACTTTTACAGGGAGGACAGTAATTTTTAGACTCTATAGTTTCTTTTGTGTTGCTTTAAATATTCCACAAGAATAAGCTGTGGCCTAAATGCAACTTATATTATATTTCTTAAATATTTAATGAGTGATTCTCAATAGGTATGCCTTATGAGTTATGGTACTGAATATACTGAATCCCAAAACAGCCTTGACAATGAATTACTGGACCACATGATTTCAAATTAGAATCTATTGGAAAATGGACACATTTATATATAATTAGTGATCTGAATGAAGAAATAGCTCTTGGAATATGTGGCAAATCTCCAGATCCACAGTCACTTTGGAAATGTTATGGGGGAGATTCTAGGTTTCACCTGAACCCTGTTTTGAGTTCTCAGACCTATAAAATCCATAAGTTCGCTACTGCCTCCCATTTCTGAAAGTAATTTCAAATGAATGTCTCACAGCTTCCTTGATAACAAAAACATACCTTATCATTTCTGAGAAACCAATACGTCACTTCTTTAGATAACCTCATACTCCAAATTTCTGTATATGTACATTTCATTCTTTCTACTCTATCATGATTAGTTACTAACTGCAACTCTTCTTTCAAGATATTGTGAACATACTACATATGTGGTGTCAACTTTCTTGTCAATTCTAAATGCCTTCTAACTAATACAGAGCAGTAGCTTTGTAACTGTATTAGGCCTATAAATCCCCTGGGACCTTTGTAAAATACAGATTCCCAGATCCCCACATGCCATTTCTTAAGTGATTCTGATGCTGGTGGAGCAGAGAATCAGACTTTAGAATGCTGGTTCCTAAGTTTACGGCAAGATGAATTCTTAGCAAAACTGCCGTAGGCCCAAATGGCATCAGCAAAATCTTATTTTTCACCCATAAATCATAAAGTAAATAGGAAGCCATGATTTTTATCAAGAGACTATTCACCTTTTATAAAATGTTACTTAACATGTATTTCATCACCAGTAGAAACTAAAAGATTACAAAAAGTACTCCTAATAATGCAATATATAATTATTGATAAATGGCTTAATATGACACATACTGCAACCTAAAACCACAGAACTTAGAGAAGGGTTTGCTCTAAGAACATAAGTAACTTTAAGACGACATGGTAACAGGTAAATCACTGGATACTGTTTTAAATTAAGCCAGAATATTATACTGCTCCATTTCTCCTCACTGTATTGTCTCATAAGAAGATAAAATAAAAATCTGTAGACTTCTGTCCAGAAAATCTGAGTACTCATTAACACTCTTAACTTCATTTTGCCCTACTTTATTTCAGCATAAACCGAGTTACAGGACATTGTTGAGATGGTTTATGGTTTCTGATCTCCAAAAACAGTAATGCCATTTGCTTTGACCTAAAAAGTTGTGTTTCCAAAACACCAATAAGCCTTTTACATATATTCCTATCCACCAGTCCCTCACAATGTCTTTTATTTGTCCAAAACACCAGTTGTGGTTTAAAAGGTGGTCAGAACAAAAGCAGAAACTACAATGTGGTGTTTTCACTTAACATATCTTTCCATTTTGGTCAAAAGTACTAAAATAATAACTTCCAAATGCATTTACAGGATGGTTTGATGTAACAATCACTAGGGTTACTACTCTTTCACTTTATTAATCATTTAAGTTTATTCAAGATAGTTTTTAGAAGTCCTTTCTTGGGTCTACCTTCCATAACAGATTAAACAAAACAAGATTTATTAATTTCAAAGCTTTGTAACAAGTTATTCTCTGCTGGTTGATTATTTTAGTTCCTTGTCTCTGCCTTTCCTTGTTGGCTATCACCTTCTTGGCTATTCAGAGAGGAGTAGCAATGTTTCTTGGGAATAGGAAACACCCACTAACAGAAAGGCTCAGAACTGAAGAACAACTGAGAATGTGTCAGCAAGCACTTGAATCTACAATCTAAGGCCATGCTTGTGTTCCCTGTAAAGGAAAAGGACAACCAGATAAGCTCTCTAAGAAAAATGACTAAAGTCTTAAAACCATAAAGTGAGAGCTCAAAGTCCTATAAACTTGAGCCTCTATTCTGTCCTGTCCTCTCTCTCATGCAACTACCAAAATTATTTTTTATATACCACATTCCAATTTACTACGAAAACAATATAGGAACTTTTAGATATAATTTCTATAATTCAATCTCTAGATTTGTGGACCAAATGATTCTACTCCATGTTAACACTCTGCATTTATTATTGAAATTGACCTTGTTCACCATCCTGTGCTCCATGCATACCCAACAGTTTTTTCTTTTCTACTTTTATATTTGGCTTGTTTCAATATTTTCCCTTGCAGTAATCCTGTTTTACAGCTATACCACTTTATTTGGAAAACAGGGATGATCACTAACTTACTAAATATTAATTGCACATGATTTTCAGCAGTTTATATTTTAATCCCCCCAATACAGTAATCAGAATTCAGATTAAGTACACATTTAATCATTAGGGCAATAATTATGAAAGCATTCTGAGAAAATTCTGTCAGATAAGCTTTTTAAATGCTAACTATAATTAGGAACAATAGCACTTAACTGAGCATACTGGATATATATTATCAAACTGATGGCATCTGAGAGTTAGTATGTTCCTTCTAACCATATGCAATAATCTCACTTTATAACAATCATAAAAATGGCCTCTAAACAGTGAAAGACAAACTATTTGTTACAAATACTTGCCTAGGATGATTCCAACATATTTGAAAGAGTCAGAGAGTTAAACCATGCAGTAAAACATAGCTTTAAAATAGCAGTCCAGACATTAAGGAAACATACAAAGTTCAACAGTTTGGACTGATACAAATTTAATGCGTAAGAGATTATTTTGAGAATATTAAAAGAATTTGAGGCCTATTTACTTTATAAATGTACTCACCTGACTCTTGCAAGTATCTATATACCAAGAAGTTGACCTCATCACTGCTTATACTCATCTTTATTCCCACTTAAACCATGAGGTCACAACACAGGATATAACCCTAAAAATAAAACAAAGTTAATTATTTTCTCAGTAAAATAATTTTTAGACAAAATGTAAACAATGTTGTAAAAACCATTTCGACTTTATTAAATGACACAGAATGAAGGTTCGGTAACTGCCTAATAAGCCGTAACAAAGTTACTTTCATAGTTAACTAGAGAAAAATACTACTATTTTAAAGTTATGAATATTAATTACTTAGGAAGACAAGGACCTTATACCATTAGGTGGGAGAGAAGCACAAGGCATCTATACTCTGGATTTACCTACATAATTTGGCAGGATTTTATGTCTTTATTCTCAACATCTAATGATTAGCGCTTGGAATAGTTACCAAACTCAAATGATATTCTTAATGGATTACTTAAATCTTTGAACATGGAGGTGGAGGAGAGAAGGCGACTGACACATGACTTAAGTATATCTAATTATATGATCCATTCTCACAGAAAAAAAATGTAAGTAACAGGTCAGTAAACTTTTCTATATAGAGCTAGATAGCAAGTATTTCAGGTTTTGCCAGCCATTACATCTATTACAACTACTCAACTCTGCCATATAGTACAGAAGAAGTGATACGTAAACAATGGATATGTTCCAATAAAATGGACATTACAATTTGAATTTCAAAGTAATTTTTGCACATTAATATTTAGTCTTTTTTTCTCCCAAGCACTGAAAAATGTAAAAGCGCTTCTTTGCTTGTAGTGTTTATGGGAGAGTGGTGGGCTGGATTTCACCCACAGACTTCTACTTTGTTGATCTGTTTTAAAAAATTAAACACACACACACATACACACACACAAAATCTGTTTAGAATGAAAGGGTATCAAACCTTCAGGACCTTCACTGACTGTCCTGCTATGTCATGTGTTTATGTGCCCAGGCCTCTCAGGAGTCACACTTTGTAGACATGAAACTGATGTAAAGGGGAGGACATCCTCACAGAGGCGCTCCAGGGAAACTGCATTACTAGTCATAGCTCATGGAGAACAGTACCTCTGGTTCTGCTCCCCTCACTAAGAAAGTCAAATTTCCAACTGTATTACTTTGATGAGTGTTTGATGTGTTAGCAACAAAGGAAAAGGAAAAAACACACTGTAACAGTGGTTTCTGACCAACTTACTGCATTCACTCAAAGTTGACTGAGCACTCTGAATGGTATCAACCAACATGACTTGTCTTGAAGGTATGGACAAATAAAGTAGACTGTGGCCAGATCTTATGGCCTACCAGGTTGATGGAAGAAAGTAGTTCATTACATTGAGAAAGACAATTAGTCCCATTATTTGGATTTGGATAAAATAAAGAGTAGAAAATTTGGAAAGCATATAGTCTAGTGCTGAGAGTGCAAGTAGACAGAGGATATGAAATGCAGGTGGCTTTCAGGCTTCTGTAACAAGACACAGTGTTGGCAAATCTAATTTTCTTTTTAATTCAGATTTTCTGAAATATAACTAATTACCTTTGCTCGTATTATGTGCACTCTAATTCTCATTAATTCAAATACTAAAGAGGGTTGTGGAGTGGCTTAAGTGGCAGAGTACCCGCCTAGCAAGTGTAAGGCCCTGAGTTCAGACCTCAGTACCACCAAAAAATAAAAAAAGAAGACAGAATAATACTTTGAATACTAAGGAAAATGAGGGGGAAAAAAATTCCTATTTATTGAGTACTTACTATAAAATATGCATGCGACCAGGCCTTATACATACTATTTAGTTTCCTCTTCATTATTGTCTTCTTCCTCATTTTAATATGATAATACAGACATATGAGAGAAGCATTTCTAGGTCTGAATCTATGTATTCAGAAATATTCAAATACTAAACTTTGACAACTAACATCAGTACAGGGAGAGGGAAAGACCAAAAAGCAACCACCACTAAAATCAGTATAAAGAATTCTTAGCTTTTCTGTTGCTCATTTCAAGTCATGACATATGTTGTCAAATCCTTGTGCACAGGTTAGCATGGTCCAGTCTACAGTGACTATGATATACACAAATGACATCTTAAATGATCAGGCACACTGCTGTAGCACACAGAACCATTACAATTTCAACCAAGTAGCAGCTTTTAAGTGCACAGAGTCATTTAAAATTGATTTTGTTTGTTAGGTATGCGTTTTCAACTTATTATGAAGCAAAGTTTAACAGCTCATCTGCTGCCACGTTGTTCACTGATTACCCAGAGGAATTCTGTAAAACCGTCTTTTTATATCTTTTAACTGAAAAGCTCAAATTATAACTACTAATGACAAAAAGTGTGTGTCTATATAAAGAGATCAAGTAACCTCAGAATGCGACTATTTGGAGACAACCTTTAAAGAGTTAGGTTAAAGTAAAGCCATTTGTGAATTCTACTAGACCTTTGAAGAATTAATGCTAACACAACTCAAACTTTTCCATGAAATAGAAACAAAGAAACATAGCCAAAATCAATCTATGTAGCCAGTATTACATTCATCCCAAAACCAGAGAAGGACACAACCATAAAGGACAATTACAGGCCAATCACTCTAATGAATATAGATGCAAAAATAATCAACAAAACACTGGCCAGCTGAATTAAATAGTGTATCAAAAAAAAGACACACACCATGATCAAGTTGGTTTTATCCCAGGGATGCAGGGTGGTTCAACATATGCGAATCATTAAATATAATACGGCATATTAACAGAAGCAAAGACAAAGACCACATGATCATCAACAAATACAGAAAAAGCCTTCAACAAAATTCAGCATTTTTTCATGATTAAAGTTCTGATGAAACTAGGAATAGAAAGAATGTACCTCAACATAACAAAGGCTACAATGGACAAGCCCATTACCAACATCACACTACATGGGGAAAAACTGAAACCATTTCCTATAAAGTCAGGAATGTCTACTTTCTCCACTCTTATTCAACACAGTCTTGGAATGCCTAGCCAGAGCAGTAAAACAAGAAGAAATTCAACTAGCAAAAGTCAAACTACCCCTATTTGAAGATGACATAATCTTATACCTAAAGACCCAGAAAACGCCACCAAAAAGACTCCTAGACATCATAAACACTCCCTTCAGCACAGTAGCAGGATACAAAACCAACTTACAAAAACCAGTAGACTTTCTAAAATCAAGAAACTGAGAAAGAACACAGGAAAACTATTTCATTACTATAGCTTCAAAAAAGTAAAGTACCTAGGAATAAACGTACAGAAGAAATAAAACACCTCTACAAGTAAAGTTATAAATCACTGAAGAAAGAAATCAAAGACTACAGAAGATGAAAAGATCTTCCAGGCTCATGGTTTGGCAGAATCAGTATTGTGAAAATGACTATGTTACCAAAAGCAATCTACACGTTAAATGCACTCCTCATCAAAATTCCAATGACATTCATCACAGAGATTGAAAAATCAACCCTAAAGTTCATACAGAAGCACAGAAGACCTTGAAAAGCCAAGACAATACTGAATACAAAAGAGTATTGCTGAAGGTATTAGAATTCCTGGTTTCAAACTGTACTACAGAGCCATAGCAATAAAAACAGCATGGTGCTGGCACAAAAACAGAAATGAAGACCAGCTGAACAGAACACAAGACCCAGATATGAATACACACACAGCTATGCTCACTTGACTTTTGACAAAGGCACCCAAAACATACGATGGAGAAAAGACAGCCTCTGCAACAAATGTTGCTGGACTATCTGCATACAGAAAACTGAAATTAGATACATGTCTCTCATTCTGCACAAATATCAATTCACACAAAATTAAAGACCTTAATATAAAGCCTAAAAGGAGTAGTAGGAAATACACTGGAAAGTACAGGCACAGGTAATGACTTCCAGATAGAACTCCAATGGCTCAGCAAATAAAGAGAAACGATGAACAGACAGAACTGCATCAAACTAAAATGCTTTTGGCACAGCAAAAGAAACAGACTTAAGAGACAGCCCACAGAACCAGGAGGAAATCTTTGCCAGCTATTCATCTGATAAAAGACTAATATCCAGAATCTATAGTGAGCTCAAAACAAATTCAACCCCCAAAGAATCAATAACCCAAAGAAGAAATTGGCAGGTGAACTGAATAGGGAATTTTCAAAGGAAGGAATACAAGTGGCTAATAAATACATGAAGAAATGCTCAACTTCCCTGGCCATAAAAGAATGCAAATCAAAAGTGCGCTAGTATTACATCTCATCCCAGTTAGAACACTTATCATCAATAACACAAACAACGAATGTTGGGGAGGATGTGGCGAAGCAGGAACCCTTATACACTGTTGGTGGGGATATAAATTAGTGCAATGTGGAGATTCCTTTAAAAATTAAAAACAGAACTATTATATCATCCCATAATACCACTTCTGGGCATATACTAGAAGGAATGTAAGTCAGGATACAATGGAGACACTTGTTCAACCATATTTATTGCAGCACTGTTCACAATATCCAAGCTCCTTATAACTCATAAATGGATTAAGAAAATAATCCCCCCAAACACACCCACACAAGTTCAGCCATAAAGAATGAAACTATGTGGTTTGAAGGTAAATGGAAGGAATTGGAGGACCTCATGTTACATAAAATAAGCCAGGTTCAAAAGACAAAGTCCACATGTTTTCCCTCATATGTGGAACGCAAATTCAAAAGGTAAATGTATACACAAAACCAAACATGGTTATATACATATTTCTATGTAAAACGTATCTGTAATAGTATAACTACTCTGTGGCACTCAGCAGAAGAGGAAAAGGCAAAGAAAATGGACAAATAGAAATGCATTACGTATTTGGAGGTAGAGGACATTAATGATACATACTAAAAGCTACTGAATAATGCTACTGTATATGCACAGCTGGGATACATCAAGAAACCACTTTAAAACATTGACCTTGGAATTAAAAATGAAAGACAGGACTATAAAAGAGGTACAGTGCATGTGTATGATGGGTATTTGTGTGAGGGGGGAAGGTAATGAGGAGATGAAGGTGAGGGATTATACTTGATGGGCTTCGTATGTATATATGAAATAAAATGATGAAACCTCTTGCAATTGTTTTAAGTGGGACAGGGAAGGAGTTGTGGGGACATGAGAGGGAAATGATGAGGGTGATCTAACCATATACAACTTAAGGATATTTGGAATTGACACAATGAACTCCTCCCTGTACAAAGAATATATGCTAATAAAAATGAAAAAAAAATTTTAAATAAGACCATTGTGTATATGTCTTAATTCAACATGACTGGTGCCCACAGAAGAGAGGTATCAAGGATACATGTGCACAGAAGGTCAAGTGAGGACAAAGAACGCAGCTATCGGCAAGCCAACAACCACAAAAGAAACCAACCCTCCTGCCACCTTGATCTTAGATGCACAATCTTCAGAATTGTGAGAAAATAGACCTCTGCTGTTTCAGCCAGTTAGTTTGTATTATATTGTTATGGCAGCCCTGGCAAATAAATCTTTTTCTTTTTTTCTTCTGAGTTGGGGTCTTGTATGTTACCCAGACTGATCTTGAACTCATGCACTCAAGTGATCTTCCTGCTTCAGTCTATCTAGTGGTTAGGACTATAGGTATGTACCATCATATTTGGTTTCAATATGAGAAATTCTTAAAACACTGTTTAATTATTCATTTGATATCTTTAAATTTCAAAGTTAAATTCACAATTGCTTGAATATACCTTTTAGAAAATTACAGTATTTTTAGAAACCTACCCTGTCCTTCAAAAATTATTGAAGACAACAGGAATTCCAAGATGGCGGCTAAAGGGAGGAAGCAGAAAGCATGCCTCCTAAAGTAAAATCTTGGAGAGATGCTGGATATACACCTTACAGGAAAAACCACCAAGAAGAAGCAAAACTTTGAATCCTCCACATCTCCAGCCTGCGCAGAGCATCTCCACCTCACGTTAAATGGAGAAACCAGGAGGGCTCCCTTGCCACCGTCAGACGCCAGTGCCCAGACAACTTGGGAAGATGCGGACCTCAAGCTTACAATTGATTAGTACACTATCTCTCCCTGTTTATATCTTTGAAACTTTGTTTTTTTCTTTCAACTGGTTTGATTTTCCCTTTTCCTTTAACTACTTTGCTTTCCATATCCTCTCCATTCCATTCTAAATATCAGCAGTGCTATTACTATAAGCTAGATAATACTTAATTGCACACAATACAGGGACAATACCACCACCAACGGCAATGACAGGAAGACAGAAAAAAACAGGGAAACCAGTTTCCCCACAGCAAAAAATCAGTACAGGAACCAGACGGAAATGAAGAAAACAGATACTCAGATCCAACTCCAACAAAATGAAGATAAACTATGCCAAAGAGCCCAATGAAGCCCACAAGACTAATCTAAAAGAAGAAATATTACAAGTAATCAATGAGAATTTTACAGAGATGATACTGGATATGGTTAAACAAAATGTACAGGAGACACTCAAGAAATTCCAAGACAACAAAAATAGAGAATTTGAAAAAGCAAAAGAAGAAATAAAGGAAACCATAGAAGCACTGTATAAATACCAAAGTGAAACAAAGAACACGATTAATAAAGAGATAAATGAACTCAGGACAAAAATAGACAACATTAAAGAGGAAAACACCCAGGATACGGAAAACCTCAGAAAAACAAAGCGAAACAGAATTGCAAAACAAAATGGAAGGCCAATCTAGCAGAACAGAACAAACACAAGACAGAATCTCAGAACTCGAAGATGAAATGGTAATTAAAGGAAATACCAAATAACTATTAAACAACTCAAGGCCTGTGAAAAGAAAATGCAAGAACTTACTGACTCCATCAAAAGGCCAAACTTGAGAATCATGGGCATTGAAGGAGAAGATGTGAAAGCAAAGGGAATGCGTAACATATTCAACAAAATAATTACAGGAAATTTTCCAAATCTAGAGAAAGCTATTCCCATACAGATGCAAGATGCCTCCAGAACATCAAGCAGACCAGATCAAAATAGAATTACGTCACGGTATATCATCATTAAAACAAGCTCACAAACTAGGGAAAGAATATTGAAGACTGTAAGAGAGAAAAAACAAATAACATACAAAAGTAAACCCATCAAAATCACAGCAGACTTCTCAACAGAAACATTAAAAGCAAGAAGAGCGTGGGGTGAGATCTTCCGGACACTGAATGAAAATAACTTCAACCCCAGGACACTCTACCCAGCAAAACTATCATTCAAAATAGATGGAGCAATAAAAGCCTTCCATGATAAGCAGAAACTAAACAGTATGTGACCACAAAGCCACCACTACAAAAGAAACCCAACATAACCATGAAAGTGTGGGCAGCACAAAACTACAGGAGAAGAAAAAGCAAGAAAAGGAGAGAATAACCTCAACTTAGGTACACACAATCAAACCTTCAAACAACTAAGACAACTAAATGACAGAAATCACCACATACCTATCAGTACTAACACTTAATGTTAAAAGACTTAATTCCCCCATGAAGAAGAATGAAATGTTATCATTCGCTGGTAAATGGATGGAATTGGAGAACATCATTCTGAGTGAGGTTAGCCTGGCTCAAAAAACCAAAAATCGTATGTTCTCCCTCATATGTGGACATTAGATCAAGGGCAAACACAACAAGGGGATTGGACTATGAGCACATGATAAAAGCGAGAGCACACAAGGGAGGGGTGAGGATAGGTAAGACACCTAAAAAACTAGCTAGCATTTGTTGCCCTTAACGCAGAGCAACTAAAGCAGATACCTTAAAAGCAGCTGAGTCCAATAGGAGAAGGGGACCAGGTTAGAGAAGAGGTTAGATCAAGAAGAATCAACCTAGAAGTTAACACACATACACAGGAAATCAATGTGAGTCAACTCCCTATATAGCTATCTTTATCTCAACTAGCAAAAACCCTTGTTCCTTCCTATTGTTGCTTATACTCTCTCTTCAACAAAATCAGAGATAAGGGCAAAATAGTTTCTGCCAGGTATCAAGGGGGTGGGGGGGAGATGGTGGGGGTGAGGGAGTAAGGGAGGGGGTGGGGAGAGGGCAGAGAAATGACCCAAACATTGTATGCACATATGAATAAAAAATTTTTAAAAATTTTAAAAAAAGAATTATTGAAGACTAAGAGATGAACATGACATATACTATCTTCTGCCCACCAATGCTCCATTCCCTCAATGAAACACTCTCAGGAACAGCATGAAAAAATGCTTTACCCTTAATTTCCTACCACATGAAAAATAGTTAAAATCCCACCAACGTAAGATAACACCACTTTTATTTGTATAAAATACATACCTCTACTAAAGAAGGTAAATTTTTGAGCTACACAACCAGTAGTCCAGAAGGTAAGTTTCACTTTCACATCTCATGAAACATACCTTGAAATGTGATAAATTAAGTGTATTACTAAACTATATGACATGCTGTTTCTAAAATATGTTTGTAAACTAAAGCTAAAGCAGCATTAGTATTTGGATACAACTAGACAATCTCAAAAAGAAATATTAAGCTCTAAATGAAATATTTATCTCAGGTAATTACTTTTTAATAAAGTAATGAAAAGTAAACAAAAAGTTTCAGTCCAACAAAAGAAATCATTTGATTCCTTAAAGCACTAATGACAAATATTTTACTCACTTTTTTGTGCATAAGCCCTGAACAACTATGGTTTATTTTAAGCATATCTTTTTGTGACTGCCTGTAATATTCCGTCCAAAGGAAATCAAAGCATGTATTTTCTTAAACAAGAACTCTACTACTCTTCAAATTAGGATAAATGCTGTTTAAATTATATTTTTAAGGACTCAATAATTTCATAAAATATTTTGTTCCTACTTGAAGAAGGAGAGAACATCCTTTCAAAATAAATCACTGGTTCTACAGCTTATGTTATGTTTTATAAGACATCTTTAATAATTTGAATATAATGTTCTAGTGAGAAGCCTATTGTATCTTTATTTCCAAAAGCAACAAATGCAGTCTTAAAAACAAACAAACAAACAAACTGGTAGAAAGGATTGTTTATGAATGGAAATCAACATACACTGGTATTGATTTTTACCTTCAAATTCTGACACATAAGCATCTTTTCTGAGTATGTGTAGCAATGTGTACTTTATAAAAAGTACCCTTTATAAAAAATTACTTTTTTTTTATAAAAAAAGGGTAATTTCTTTTTTAAGACAATTTCATAGGCAATTTCTGTGCTAGATGATGGTCACCATCATTCCAAAGTGGTGAATCCAAAGTACAATTATAACTTAGACGGGAAAAGCTTTTTAACTGCTCTTCTTTTTCTTCCCCTTTTTATTAGAATCCAGGGCTCTCAGATATAAATTAAAGACAGCCTGAGGGCTGAGGGCATGGCTCAAGTGGTAGAGTGCTTGCCTAGCAAGCACAAGGCCCTGAGTTCAAACCCCAGTACTACCAAAAAAAAAAAAGGTGATTATAAAGACAGCCTGAGAGAAAGACAGTGGTAAAAACAGAAAGACAGTGAATAATGAAATTATGTCACATCTGTATAGGAAAAAGACACAATGAAACACACTGAAAACTATCGAACAACACAGGATAGGGAGAGGAAGTGCAGTGGAGGAAGGAAGGTTTCAACAACTTAAGCACAGTACATGTACAGGTGTAATACCAAAGCAAAATTCCCACTGGACAACCAACAGACACCTAAACAATGAAGGACAAGAATGAAAAACAGGTCACATTAAGGGGCAGGCACTAATGGGAGGGGGAGGGTTAAAGATGGGAGCAAAGAAGGTGAATATGGTTAATGTACTTTCTATATATGATATTTAAACCTGTTAAAATCACCGTAAGAAGGGGGCTGAGGTAGAAGGGAGAAAAATAGAAAGGATGAGCCAATTTGAGATATAATACATATATACATGGAAATGTCATAATGAAACTCCCTATATGGCTATCTTAAACAACAACAGCAATACAAAAGTCCCTTTTTCAAAAATGAAGAACCGGAAGATTAAACAAGTCTTGTCTGGGCATTGGTACCAGTGGGAGGGAGGAGAACACAGGAAATGTTAATTAAAGTAGAGCAAATATGGTGGAAATTTTATGTACTCATGAACAATAAGACCTACTGAAACTATTCTAAGAGAGTGGGGGGAGGGGTAAGAGAGAAAGCTGGAGGGGTGAAGCTAGCTAAGATATACTGTAAGCACTTTTGTAAATATTACCATGTACCCCCAGTACAATAACATGCTGATAAAAATGTTTTATCATATAGAAATTTTTAATAAAGCATTTTTATAGACTTACAAACTACATTACATATTTTTAATGGTCATAACTCAGATGGCCATCCCCAAGAATTAGGAAAAGGGAAAACAAGCCCATTTCATCAATAAATATTTAAGAATCTGTTGTACATTATTCGTACTATGACCTACTATCCTTTATAACCACTGACACAGGAAAACAGCACACCAAACCAATCACTTCTTAGTAACTGGGACTTCTGGGCCAATCATTTCTTTCGATTGTGATACACAGCCAGGGGTCTGGGTCTGCCTGTGTATCAAATCCAACTTTTCACCTTATTTTTGTACAGCTGTGTGGTAAGAATGGTTTCCATAGAACATTTTGTTTTGCTTTTTCAACAAATTTTTGCCATTGGTTTAACTTTCAATTTCAATTAAGCATTTTTTTAAAAGGGTCTCAGCAAAGTATCTAGACCAACAGCAACAAACCAGCATTTATAATGTGAGAAGTCAACTTGAAATCCAACTAACATTAACTACAACTGTACTGCTTTTTACATTCAAAAACTTCTAATGAACTGTGTCACAGTCAGTAGATGTTGACTTCAACTTCCAAAACATATAAAAGGAGGGGTTGTTTACAGAGATGATATCTAAGATCCTTCTGAAATATAAAACGGCATTGTTCTAAAAAGAATTTACTAAATATGTACTCAATGGCTGAATCAATTACATCACAGCATACAGAGGAACAAAGAAGGGCAAGCAATGAAATGGCTAACAGAACAAAAAGTAGGTTGTACTTTTGATCTATCTTTTCAGTCAGACAGGTAGGTGATAGGATTTAAGGCAAACAAATCACAGTCTGGGAAAAAAATTAAAGAAAGTCAGATATAAAGATAAAATCAAGAGGCTAGTACTCTCCCATTAGCATGAAAAGCTCTGAGTTTGTCTGAATTGGAATCAGTATTAGAAAAGTGATGAACATTTTCAATTAAAACTAACTTATTATTTTAGCTTTGGAAGAAACATATGAGAATTTTATAAGACTAGAACACATTCTAAAACTTTAAGGACAGACAACCACCTGGGATGGTGGGAACTTTTGCTTAAAACTCAAATAGTATAGGAAGAAAAAAAGTACAAAATGTTCTAGATAAAACTGATAGAATAAAAAAGGATCAGTAACAATATTTATGAAACAATTTACTGGGTAAGACTGAAGTTATTGTTTCCCAAAGAAGGGGGATGGGAGCAAAATAAAATAAGACCAAGACTACTGGGCCTAAGTAAATCAAAATAAGTATCCATGGGTTGCTGAACTTAGTAAATTCTTTGGAAGGGCAGGAGAAAAATAAAAGTTCTAGAAGTATGTGATTGACAGAGAGCAAGTGTCCAAGTACAATCTCTTTTAAAAAATGAAAACTTAGGAGATTCATCTCAAAGGACAAGAAATGCTTGTTCAAATCAAGTGAGGAAAGACTTAAGCTAAATTTAGTACACAGAAAATGAATTGATACATATATCTATACAGTATCACATGTACAACTCAGTTGTTAGTAAATCTGGAAGACAAAGGGCAAAAGAATGGAGTAGAGACTGATAACAGATAAAAAGTATAGTAGACTTTAGAGTTTTATTAAAACTTGGGGAAATCTACCATGAAAGTCTTACAGGCCTATTTCACAGGTGAGGACAAACAGATGGCAGCACAGATTTAAGAGACTTTGTTTTAAAAACAAGCAAACAAAGGAGCCACAGAGAAACAAAATTCATGAATCACCCCATAATCACTCTGAAGCCCTATTGTAAGTTTCCTACCAATCTCTAGCAGAAAATACACTTTTAATAAAACAGCATCTTGTTAAAAGATACCTTCCATTTCATAGTGTTTCCCTGTTAAGATGGTCCAAGATGCTCAAACTGTAAAAATAGCTGTAGTATTTTTTGTCACGCTCATGAGAAAAATTCGATTAACTTTTAGCGAAGAATTAAGTCTCAAAGTGAGGCCTGTACATCCCTGGAGTAGCCCTGTCTTTTTAAAGGGGTCTGTGAGGTCAAAATTATTTTTATAGTATTGTCATAGTATTATTACTCACTGAATTGGCAATTGCACTGATGTCACAAAGGAATAGTGAGCAAAACTTCACCTCTTCACTAATAGGAATCACTGTATTTTCTTCATCACTACACATCTTCCCTAAAGAATATCCTTGATGAAGCAGTAAAATAATTATTAAAATATTAATGCTCAAATATGCTTTTAATATACCATGTAACAAAATGTCAACCTCATATAAAGCATTTTCAATGTCTCAAACAAAATGCACTGCTAAAAGTATAAGCTGAGTAGAACTAGCCACTTTTGAGGGGAAGGACTTCACACTTCCTAGGCAGGTGCTCTACCACTTTAGCCACTCCGCCAACCCTTTTTGCATTGGTTATTTTTCAGGAGGAGGAAGAGGAAGGAAGAACAGGAAGAGGAGAAGGGGAGAGGAGGAGCAGAAGGGAAGAGGAAGAGGACAAGAGGGAAGAACAAAATTTACTTCGAAAATAAATTCTGATATGGAAATTTTCCAACTATGTATCTTTGCAAGGCTGGATTTTTCATGTATTTCAACAACAACAGCATGTCTCAACCCATGAAAGCAAAAGCAGATGTGAAAACCCCACTGTCTTTTATTAAGCTAGAGATTAACAGGGATTTTCAAAAATATAAAAAAACAATGTCCATCTTCTCATTAAATATTTTAGTAAATGATTGTTTCATAAAAACACATGCTCTGTGTTAATGTTATACATGAGGTTATTATAAAATGTCTAATATAAACATGTCAGTTTTAATATCTGACAGAGTGAATACTGATACTATATAACCCACATAAACATAAGCTCTTTGGGGTTATCATTAAATTAAGATCATACCAGGACACCAAGACCAAAATGTTTGAGAACCACTGGTATAAAATAAAGTGATTCCCTCAGAGGGTGAATTTGTTCAAAGTACACTGTATGGAAATATCACAGTGAAATTCCCTTGTACGAAAACTGTACACACACACACACACACAAAAGTGATTCCCCCTTGGCAGGATCAAAATTTT
Organism: Castor canadensis; assembly: GCF_047511655.1. Lineage (NCBI taxonomy): Eukaryota > Metazoa > Chordata > Mammalia > Rodentia > Castoridae > Castor > Castor canadensis. The sequence continues at coordinate 92,131,299 of NC_133390.1, read as the reverse complement.
GAGTTTTCCCTGAGGAAATGGATAATAGCTCATCAGGCTTCAGTATTGTTCACATTCTAATATGACCTAAATGTTTAGTTTGGCTTGTAGGAGCATACTTAATAAATAAAGACGGTACCTAAGAGTCTTAATATCAATATACCAAAGTTCTAGTTCTGATAAGACATATGGCATTTAACTGTAAAACATACAAAGTGAACATTATAAATTTTCTGAGGCTGTACCTCTATACATGGAGTTCTTTCCAGATACCCACTTGATTCAACAATTTTAGTGAAACTGAGTTCCTTAAATCATGCATTTAACAAATGCCACCATCCTAGGCCCTGAATGCCATAATACAGAAACCCATTGATATTAAATATGATACTATGAAGAGTTGGCTGTGGAGCTCAATTCTAGAATGAATCCAATTTCCTTCTAAATTTGACTACCTAGAATTAGAAATGAGAATTCAAAAAGGTAAGAGCTGTGATGGAATTAAAAAAAAAAAAAAAAATCAGCAACAACACAATGCCTCCACAACGTATTTCCTTCACTTTGGATGGGCTCTACATACCCCATGTGGGTTTTCTGCCCAGACGCATCACCTGATAAGATTTCAAAAGGCTGCAATCCCTTTCCCACCAAGTGAAACTTTAATTGGTGTCTCTCTTCTTTTTCCTCTTGCAGGCTTTATTTCCCAAACAGGTAATATTCAAAGTTACAAGCAATTGTAGCTTTTTTCACTTTGTATGTGAGAGAGACAGACAGAGAGAGAGAGAGAGAGAGAGCGAGAGAGAGAGAGAGAGAGAGATGGAGAGAGAGAACAAAGAATGCAGAACTTTGGTGTTTCCTCTGGTAGTGAAAGGAGAAATAAAGACAGGGTAGGGTGCTAGATGACTAACAACTTTGAATTTTATTTTTAGGCAGAATTCCAAATTATACCTGGTTTAACTTCTGTATACCCTCAAGACACATAAGAAAGAATATAGATGTAGAAAATAAAAAAGATCTACGCAATAAAGAGGTAATGTGTTTAACAATGGCAAAAACCAAGTCCACAAACAATTGTTGCTTTTCCTAACTACATCAGTAACTGCTGTAGCTACAGCAGTTATTAGAACATTCAGACATAAAATGGCAGGACTCTCCTTTCTTCCAAAATCCTCATATATGAGTCATTATCACTTTTCTTAACATATCAGGCAGACTTGTCAATAATCACAGCTCTCCTGGACCATCTCCTATTATCCTTTTCCCTAACTTAGTCCACCTCCCAGTCGCCCCAACATTTAGCACAATTCCACTAACGAAATTCTCTGCCTTACAACTTTCATCCCCACAGTTTCCTAAACCCCAACTCTGACCCTCTGCCACTCTACTGACAACTCTGCCCTCTGCAAACAGTACTATACTGAGGTTTACCACAACCCTCAGCACCAACAAATACATTTCATTCCTTAAAGCCAGGAAGATGACAAGTTTGACAGCCTGATGAAGCAAAAACAAAAGGTAATGAATTAAGTTTGATGTTTGCTTTCCAAGGCACTTACTTATACTGCAACAAAGACATGTGTGTCCTTAGCTCAATGTTTTTCAAACTTTAGTAATATTAGTATCTTAAAAAAAAAAAAAAGACAATTCCAAGAGTTGACTTATTTCATTGTTACCAAAGTTTATATAAATATAAGCCTAGGTGTGTTCCAAATTTTATAGTACTTAAGCTATAAAATGAAATCAAAATTATGCAGAAATACCAAGGTAACTGATGTCTATTGTCAACTACAGAATTAAAATAAAGTAACTGTACTTTGTTAAAAGTGGCTAGACAATTTATCTAAAATGTACTAAGTATTTTATTTTTACATTACCACATGCTTCTGCCTCCCTCCAGAACATCCTACAATTTAGAATTCCCATGGAGAAATTACTAATTCAGAATATATTCATAGTTATTAAATGTCACACATTTACTTTGTGACTCAACATGGGAAAATCCTGAAATAAAGTAGAACTGAAGAGAAAAAATGAAATGTTTGAGAAAGTAACCTTTTTTCATTCTTCATCATTCCTACTCAGATTTGAGAGAATGGTCAGTGATGATTTGAACTGAACTAGTATATATTCATGAAACAAGTTTATTTGAATAATAATGCACATTACTTTCTCATTTACTTATAATGTGTGCAACCCTAACAATTCACTCTGCAAAAGCAGAAATGTACATAAAACTTAAAAATTTTTAAATGTGCTTGGTGCAACTTTATAAACAACTAATTATATATGAAGATTAATACAATCATGCCACCAACTAGGCTGGCCAGGAACAGAAAGAATGTAACAACTTAAAAATAAATCATGGCAGACCAGGGTCAAATGACTGAGGTGAGGAGTAGGAGGTATTACAAGAGACTTATAAAAGTTAGATGATGGGCTGGTGGAGTGGCTCAAGTGGTAAACATCTGTCTACCATGTGTGAGGCTATGAGTTCAAACCTCAGTACCAACAAAAAAGACAAAAAAATGTTAAATGAATAAAGTACTTTAAAATAAAATGAAACATAAAATATAAGGAATAAAGACCTCTATGCCACAGGGTGCAATGGGAGATGACTGGACTAAGGTGACAGAAGGTCCCTCAAAATTTGGGGCACATTAGAATCTCCTGGAGAACCTTTAAAAATTCTAGTGCCCATGTCACACTCCTTACTTATTAAATCAGGATCTCTGGATACAGAAGTGAAACAATATTACTTAAAGATTCTAAGGTGAATCCATTGCACAAAAAGTAAGGTTGGGTACTTGCACCTTATCTAACTACAGCTAAAAACACTCTGATAATTGGTGCAAAAATGATTTAAGAGAAACAGCTCTTCAGAACACAAACTATTTTAAAATCCAGGTATCAGCTTCCTAGGGTACCTACCACAAGGGAACTTACTGTCTCACAACTCTAACATCTAGAAGTCCAAAGTCAACTGTGTCAGCAGGGCCATGCTGCCTCTAGAGGAGGAAATCATTCGTGTTTCGAATTCTGCAGCCCCAGGCTTTACTGGGCTTGTAGCAGCAAAAATTTCATTCTCTGCTCAATTTTCACATGGCCATCCCTCCCTCCATGTCTTCACAAGCCATTCTCCTCTCTGTGTCTGTCCCAATTTTCTTGCCCTAGTAAAACTTTTGGCAGTACTGGGATCTGAACTCAGGGCTTCATGCTTGCAAGGCAGATGCTCCCACTCCTTCCTCACTTTATTAAACCTCCAGTTGTACTGGAGTAAGACTCACCCTAATACTTCCATTTTAACTTGACTATATCTCAAAAATCCTGTTCCCAAATATAGTCACATTCTCCCCCCCAATCAAATAAAAAACTTGGTGCTATGCAGTTTACTGTAAATTTCCAGCTTAGAAAGAACTAAGCCACAGGCGCTGTACCTTTATCAGAGGTGGAAAGGTGGAAGGTACAAAGTTATGATTTCCAACCTAAGCAAACAAATCCATTCTGTTGCATCTCCTCAGCAGCTAGAATATCCAGTTTCTATCCAATAAAACAACCTACCCTCAAGCTAGTTTCTCACTACTCTTACTATTTTATTAGTATTATTAATTTGAGGCTTTTTATAAATACAGGTAAAAAAGAAATTATGTTAAATTCATTGCAAAACAAAATTTTCAGTAAGACAAAAAGCATACAAACATAGGAGAGAGTAATTTTTCATCTCTTCATGGTATAGTGCTGCACATGGAGACTATACAACAGTTGCTAGGGATTATGAGAAGTGAGAGGTCAATGTGTCAGACTATCCTTGATGGTAAGTTAAGTTTAATCATTTTACTTTTATTTGTTCACTTAGAGAGAGTGTGTGTGCGTATACGTGTGTATTACCAGGGTTTGAATACAGGTCCCTGGGCTTGCTAGCTAAGTGAGCAAGCTAGCAACCAATCCCAACCCATTTTTTGCTTTAGTTATTTTCCAGGTAAAAATCCCTGATTTTTGCCTGTTTTCTGACTTTCCTATGCAAGTTCCAGTTCAGGATACCCCAGTACATGGCTGGGAAGAGTAATTCTTCACAGAATTCCAGATAAGCAATGATATAATTAGAAAATAATCTGCTTTTAAGAAAAAAATGGATTTACTTAACAATTATGAGTATGTGCTAAATACACCAGGGGAAATCTGACAAAGACCTTTATGGATGGTCTTAGTTCATCTGGGCCATGTGAAAACACCTTCAAGTGATAAACAGTAGAAATTAACTGTTCACAATCCTGCAAACTGTTAAGTGCAAGATCAAGGTGCCATCAGAATTGCAGATGGCACCTTGTTGCTGCATCCTAATATAACAGAGAGCAAAAGGGATAAAAACAGGCTTTCCTGAGATGTAGCTCAGTACCCCCGGTACTACAAATTAGGAGAAAAGTATTACTTTCTTTGGACCTACTAATAAAAAGAAATGATAGAAACTATACCACATCACATATATAATTCAAGGGAACAAGAGATTTTATTTCTTCTGTCCTAGGCTGCTCAGATTAATAAACTAAAACCTCAACACATTTACACATAAATGTATAACTCTTTTTTAAAAAGGATAAAAAATTAAAAAGGATAAAATATTTAAGGGATGGTTACAACACTAGGTGTGAAGATTATGCAAAACTAAACCCTTGGCCATAGTGACTATACAAAATGTTGGTAAGTACAAAGCACCTGCTCTATTTTCAAAACTTATGAAAAATATTTGGGCTGGGGGAGGAAAAGCAAGAAGATAAAACAAAAAAGGACCTCTACTCCTCTACACTGGCAGATTATCTAATATGTGAAAGGTTTAATCTACTCATGGCAATAGGAAGAAGTCTGTAATTATTTTCCTTTCAACAGTTCTTTATTTAATAAGCTTATTTTGCCAAAACTGAAGAGCAGTGGAACTAAAAGAATGTTCCTTCTTTAACATTACACAGCGAAAATGAGCTTACCTTCTTTTTGTCTTTGTATTAGTGGAAAAGAAAGTTTTCAAGGCAGTACTTAAACTACAACAAAAAGAAGTTAAGAACTCACTGCAGGAAATGAAAGCATTAATTTCTAAATTAATTTTTACCTACACATACTACCACTGCAAAGACACAGTCCCAGATCATATAACGTAAGGGTAGATGAGACTTTCAAACACTGCAGTGAATCAATTAACAAATACCTAGCAATGACACATTTTCATGTTCAATTAAAAAACAAATGCAAGCTACAAAAGAATAAACACTTGATTCTTCTTATTCACTACTGTTCTTTTGCCTGGAATATAGCCTGATTCAGAGGCTCTATGTATTTGTTAGGGAAAAAAATAAATACAGCTTTCCTTTTACTAGTCAGTAGTGTTTTAAATGGGGGGAAAAAACTCCAATGATTAAAACTCAAAGTTCCTTCTCATCTGCTCCCATACTGAATAACTTCTATCTCTATTTCTTTTTGACCAAACATTGATTATTAAAATGGAAAAAAGATGGTGGCTCTCACCTATAATCCTAGCTACTCAAAGGCAGAGACTGTGATGATCATGGTTTAAGGCCAGTCCAGGCAAAGAAAAGTTCCCTATCTCAAAAATACCCAACACAAAAATGGGCTGGCACAGTGGTTCAACTGGTAGAGTGCCTACCCAGCAAGCCTAAGGCCCCGAGTTCAAACCCCAGTACTGCTAAAAAAGAAAAAGGAAAAAGAAAAGGCTGCCCCAGGTAATTATGGTAAACCATTGTGAGAACTACTAGTGTGATAGAAACTGCAGTTATAGGTGTCCCTCTCCCACCCCTTGGGTGCGGCAATACTAGGGTTTGAACTCAGGGCCTTATGCTTGCTGGGCATGCTCTCTACCACTTAATCCTTTCTGCCTGCCAGCCCTTTTCACTTTATATATTTTATGAATAGGGTCTTGCATTTATGCCTGGGCTGGCCTGTCGGACCACATAATCCTCCTGTTTAAGCTACTGGCCTAGCAGGGTTAACTGGTGTGCGCCACCACGCCCAACTTCTATTCGTTGAGACTGGGTCTCTGGAACTATTTACCCAGGCAGGCCTTGAACTGCAATTCTCTTGATCTCTGCCTCCCAAGTAGCTAGGATACTCCTGGCTGGGGTGGCTTTTTCAAAGTAATCCCATAAACTTTATGACAAACCTAAAAATTCTTAACTGTATTTCAGCAAGACAAAAGTACAGCCCAGACTTTTGTATTTTGAGGAGTTCCTTGGGTCTTACAAATCATGTCTTTCATCATGCCACAAACTTCAATAACTTCTCTATCTTTAAAGTGTATGTTTTAAAAAATCTTTTATTGTAAGCTCCTTAAATCTCTGATGTACTTAGTTCCTAATTAGTTAAGTTTTCATCCTTCCTAATTAGTTAAGTTATTCATCCTTCTTGGTATCTGCCAATCCAGCCCCATCTTCTTGATATTTATGTGTTCTCCTTCCATTTTCATCTATGAATCAGACATTTCAATAGCAAATGCTATGGTATGATCGACTCTACCATTCAGCTCAGGCCACTTTGCCAACTCACTCAAGTGCTCTTACATAATGCCAAATCACAACTGTATTAGTTATCTAAAAATCACCTGGTCCCTTTGAGCCATATGGCAACCATTTTGTTATATTCTTAACTTCCTTATCAAATTGTTCATTGCGTGTTCAAACATTTTAACTTTCTTCAAGGATTACCATCTCAACCAAAGCCTCTCAATCTTTGGTAAAAATTAGCAGAGCTTCCTTGACATTTGTACATTTCAAAAATCTTCCTTTTATTCATCCTTTTCAGCCTACTCTTGGAAGAAGTAATAACTGATATAAGGAAATTTTCTCTACCATATTGTTAGGTCTTCTAAGACATACTATTATAGCACTAACAAAATTACTAGCCATTTATGAGAAAAATTAATACAGTGGATAACAAAATCACAATAGCTTTTCTCTGTTCCAGTAATAAGCACCTACAAATATAAAAGAAAATATTCCATTTTACCAGAGTAAGAAACTATTAAATATTTAGGAAAAAATTTAAAAGACATAGAATTTATGTGACTCAAGCAAGTACTTTATTAAAACATACAAAGATCCAAGAAAATGAAAGGAAATTCCATATTTTGAAAGGACAATCATCATAAAGTTTCTTATAACAAATATGTTAATTTAACTTCCTATTAAAACATTAGCAATTTGTGTAATTAAAAAATAAAATTATGTGGGAAAATAAGTGATTCTGAATAGCAAAGAAGAGTTATCAAAAGGAGTGAAAGAGACAGACCAAGTGAGGGTTGAATTCAATGGGAAAAGAATGGATTGTTGGATAGACTTCTGGGCCCACAAGTGACTATCCACCTGAAAGGAAATAAAATTGGCCTCACATGTTTCACCAGAGACAAAAATGTTACAGATGGGATTAAAGAGGGAATTAAAAACTAAATATTAAAGTAAATATGCATATGTGTTCCTACATATGGACTGTACATACACACACACAAAATCAAAATACCAGAGTCTACAGATCAAATCTAAAGAGAAAGCTTTTAAAACTAAGACTGGAAATGCAGTAACTTACACAAGAAAAGACAGCTAAAGATTCACAAAGTAGTTATTAGGAAATAAACATCCAAGTAACAAGAAATAAAATTATAACCATTAAAAGTGGTTAAAAAAAAATTTTGAAGACATATAATGTCTACTTCTGGCAGAAATGGGAGAAAAGGTTATTTTCACATATTGGAAATGTGAATTCTTATATGAAAACAATCTGCTCAACCTTCATTAAAATTAGAAACATTAAAATCAATCATAAGAATTACTTTTTCTTATAAAAATGGTTACAATATCACATAGCTTAATCAACACATATCCCTATAACCTAAAGACATAAAAGCAGAAATGTGGGGATAGAGGTGTGGCTCACATGGTAGTATATCTGCCTAGCAATCACAAAGCTCTTAATTTAAACCCCAATAGAGAAAAGGGGAAGGGAAGAAAGAAAAGTAGAAATTTGTAAGAATGTTTATTTTAGAAATACTGCTTTTCTTAATGACAGGGGATGGAGTATGTCTCCCCAGAACGAGAAAAGCAAAATAAGACTATTATATAGTTGTTGAAAACAAACTGACATAGAGGGAACACACAAAAAAAGTACACATTACCAAAAAAATATAATCAGGCTGGGAGTGGTGGCACATGCCTGTGTGCAATCCCAAGTACTTAAATGTAAAGATAGGAGGATCCTGGTCTGAGGTCAACCCAGGCAAAAACAAACTCAAGCAAAAGGACTGTGGGGTATGGCTTAAGTGGTAGAGCACTTACCTTGCAAGTGTGTGCAAGGCCCTGAACTCAATCCCCAGTACTGCTTCCCCTCCCCCCCACCCCCCGAAAAAAGATACACTGTAAGCACTTTTGTAAATGTCATAATGTACTCCAATGCTAATAAAAATTAATCACATTCATGCAATTAAGTAAAAGAATACATATATAAATATAAAACAAAGATTTCTGTTGTTAAAAGTTTTGTTGTGACCTTCTCAGTGCTAAATAACTGTTACCAATCACATAACCTAATCACCTCCAAATTCATATCTTCACCCTCTTTGAAACCCACACTCCTTGATATTCTCAGCATGAGAATAAAATCTTCCCTCAATGTCCTAACAGGATTGATTTCAAGAATGCCATACACAAGAAAATCTGTGGATGCTCAAGTCCCTTTTATAAAATGTCATACATCTGAATATAACAAGTGCATCCTCCTGTATTCTTTGGTCATTTCTAGATTACCATAATAATCAGTATAAATGGTAAATAAGTAGCTACTATACAGTACTGTTTAGAAAATGATAACAAGAAAGATGTCTGGATATATTCAAAACATACATTAATTTTTTCAAGTATTTCTAATCCAAAGTTGGTGGATTCATGGAAGGAAAATCCATGCTATGGAGGATTGACTGTATTGAAAATGAGAAGTCTTTAAAATCTCAACATTCAGCTTCCTGACTGTCCTCTCTCACCAATTTTAATTCCTGTCCTAAACATGAGGACAGCTGACCTTTTTTTTCTTTTTTTAAAACCCTCTGACCTTCACTTTTTTTACTCTCCAATTCTAGAATGCCATCCATTCTCACAAATGAGAAAATTAGGACTGGAGACTTGTATCAAGTGATCAACCGCCTGCATAGCAAGTATGAGGCCTGGAGTTCAAACCACAGTATCACTAAAAGAAAAAAAAGAAAAAAGAAGAAAAAGAAAATTTCTCCCTATGATTATTACTCTGTAACACATCCCATGGTATTTCCTATTCTCACATTCCAGTTTCAGCTGGCTGATTCACACTGTATGTTCTTTTGGGATCTTACAAACTCAGCATCATTTGAGGACTCAGAGTGCTGCAATTCTCTTCCTATTATTTTTTGTTACCTAGCCATAAAATGTAACTCTAATTCATATGTGTTTATAGGCAGATATTTGCTGCTGTGTTCACTCTAAAGCCTTCAATCAAGCATTTAAAGTTCTCCATTCTATGGTCTCAAAGGACCTATCTTTAAATGTATTTTACTCATCAGGTGAACATATTGATATCATTCTACCATGTCCCACAAATCACCATTTTCCTGCCTTTTTAGCTCATTCTTTCTACTACAACCATTGAAATTCTTGTGTTTTTCAAATTTCACCTCTTTATGATACCTATTTAAATACCACCTTTGAAGATGCTGGACACTTTCTTCCTGTGTTCCTGAACCGTAACTGTATTATTACTCTTCTCAAAATTAGTAAAAAGTATTATTACATCAGAAATCAGAAAAATGCTACTTTTCTCATGCTACATTTGATATTAAGTCCAGTCATTTTAATTTCTCTGAACCCCAGTTTCTTCACTTGCAAAACACAAATAAAATGCAACCTATATACCTCACAGGTAAACTGTATGAGAAAGCAATGCACAATTATTAACACTGTTTTAAAAGTCACCTTTTATTATGTATAGTTCAACCACTAGCAAATGATATGCATTTTAAAAAGCAATTGGGGGTGCGGAGGAGAAACAATCTGTTATCTAGCACGGTCCAGGCACTGGAGTCAATCCCCATCACAGGGGGTACAATACTTTGCCTAACATGTAGCAGCTGTTCAAATGTATTTTTTTAAACTGCAAATTATGAAATATAGCCATCATACTCCAAAATAAGGAAGATCACTGGAAGCACAATTAATGTACAATTCTGCCTTGATCAAAATGAAACAACATCTATGCCTCTTTTCCCCTCATGCATTTGTCTAGGAAAATTGTAACATACTATATTTCTACATCTGTTTTAGTTCACTTGAACAGCTTGTAGGTAGATACGGACATCTTACAAAAGCTGGTGAATGATTACACTAAAATGTGAAAGAATGTCAGAAAACTTTTTTTTTTTTTTTTTTTTTTTTTTGCAGTACTAGGGCTTGAACTCAGGGCCTACACCTTGAGCCCCTCCACCAGCCCTTTTTTGTGATGTGTTTTCAAGGTAGGTTCTCATGGACACTCCTGATCTCTGCCTCCACAGTAGCTAGGATTACAGGCACACGTGACTGGTGCTCAGCCAGAACTTTAACACATTAGTGTACTGTAAAGTACCTGTGTGACTGTGGGACCCTCCTGAACAAATTAATGCAGCATTCATAGTAATTGAGCATTAGTAACTTAGCTTATCCTAAAATGTTAAAGTATGGTATTGTGGTTATTTCAGTGACATTAAAAAAAGAAAAAGTTACTATGTATAGCCAGGCACAGTGGCACACACCTGTAATGCCCTTACTAGGGGGACTGAGGCAGGACTGCAAGTTCAAAGCCAGTCTGGCTACAGAGTAAAATGCTGTATTGAGGCAGGGAGGGTGCTAAGTAAAATATTTTATAAGTTCCTGCTCTTTTACAAAAGCAACATTAGTTCATGGATGTTTATCAAAATTCAGAGAAAACAAGAATGGAATGCAGAGGATTGTGACGGTTGATTTTAGGAGGTAAACTAAATCCTGAGTGAACTAAGGTATACTCAGATAGTTGGCAGAGCAGTATTTTGGGGTTGATCTGTGAGGAAGTTGCTAACACAAATTGGCATTACTCAATGGACTGAGTAAGTATGCAGCTCCAATCTAGAAGAAAAAGAAATGTTGAGAGCTCTTGCTCTCCCCCTCCTCCACTCTCTGTGGCCTCTCCAGCCTCTTTCTTCCACACAAACCCCCTACAATTCAGACACCCTGTTGCCCTGTCCTTGGTCATCAGAACTCTACATTCTCCAGCCTCTGGATTGCAGGACTCACACCATTGCTTCACTATCCATGGTCCCGTCTCGGACATAGAGGCACACTATCGGCACCCCTGGTTCTGAGGCTCTGTCCAAAACTGAGACAACCTACCAGCTACTGTTGGCTGGTATTTCATACACACACACAAAAAAGTCGCTCTCATATCTATTCTGAGATTTTTTTTATCCACACCCTTCTCCTTCTTATAATTCATTTATAAAGACTATAAATAATCTCTGCTATAAATTTTTATTTGAGGCTGCCTGATAAAGCTGCCAGTCGCTAATAAGAAATTTTGCTAATAAGTAGCAGAAACAAAATTTTAAGATTTGGGGGGGTGGGGAGAGGATTAATGGGAAGCTAGCGCAGGGCACTTGTATACTTGGGCACTACAGCTAATGTCCAAAACTTTCTAAATAAAAAAATTTTAAGGTGTAAAAACAAGTAATTATACTGTACAGCAGATGAAAATAGATTTTTTTTTTTAAAGAAAATGAGTTAGGAATGATGAACAGCACTTGATGTAACAGCAAATCACTTTGTGTGCATATTTATTTTTACAAAAAAATTTTTTTAGAAAGCTCACCCTGTATACGATGTTGTTGAGTTCCATAAAGACAAACGCCAAGTGGCATGATGTAATAGAAAGAGTGCTGGACTGAGTCTGGAGACCTCTGTTCTAGCCTAAGGCCTCAGTTTCCTCATCTGTAAAATGAGGGTACTGAGTTAGAAACAGTAGTCTCCCTTTTCCACACTTCCTTTCCACAGTTTTAGTTACCTACATTTAACCATGGTCTGAAAATAATGAATGGAAGATTACAGAAGTAAACAATTTATAAGTTTTTGATAACTCATGTAACACTATGTCACTGATAACTTAGAAACAGTATATCATTTGTATTGTTCTATTTTTAAAATGTGATGTTGTTCATCTTTTACTGTGTCCAACTTTGAATTAAACTTTTATCATAGGTATGTATGTACAGGAAAAACATAGTATATATTCTAGTAACTTAAACTACCTGGGTTATAGATATCCATTAAGGGTCTTGTAATATATCCCTCATGGATAAAAGGAAATTTACTGTAATCCAAAAAAGGTACTCTAGCTTTACCATTAATTGATTCTATAGAAAAATTTAATAAAAAGCAAAGACAGGTAAGGCAATTGTTATTAGTAAAGTTTAACTTAACACTGGAAACAGGAAAAAGAAATAGGAATGAAAATAATTTTCAAATTACAAAAAGGACACCATTTTAAACTATAAAAAGCAAATGCTTTATAACTTTTAACTGCTAAAAAAATTTTAGAATATACCAGCCTTAGTAACATTATCATCTAAGTAGAATTAATAATGAATAACCACATTATGACCTGCAATGGCTTATTTCCACTTTTGCCCAGTCACAAATGTGCAAGTAAATCTATACAATACCACAGAAACATCTTTAGACTGTACTCACTTTAAATAATTAAAGCATATTATAACTGTTCCCAACTAAGTAACTGTATAATGAAATAAGAAAAATTAGGGTAAATTAAACAATTTAATTTTAATATGCAGTAAAATAATAATTATGCTTGTGATATTCTTCTGTGTTAATTATCTTATTTTCCCTATGCTTAATACTTTTTTCTCACTACCTCTAAAAAAATAGAACCTGGATGGCTTCTTCTTGATAAGAAGTCTAACTGAAAAGTTTTGTTTTGTTTGGTGACATACAAAAGCATAGAAGAGTGTTTTGTGTGTAAGTTTGCTACATTGAAAGAAATTAAGCTTCTACTGGTAAGAAATAATAGAAAGGCTCTGGTCCCTCAAAAGCTGGTAGGTTTGTAATTGCAATTTCCTAAAGTAATTGACTGGTTAAAGCTAATCCTCTATGGTCTAACAACTACTAGCTTTAAGTTGATACTGTACTTTTTATTTACTTACTGCTTTTTGTTGATACTAAAGACCTGGTAGAGTTAAAATTCCAGCAGTCTGAAAAATAATAAACATAACTTTGCCATCAAGAATCTATCAAAAGCCAGGTGCCAGTGGCTCACGGCTGTAATCCTAGCTACTCAGGAGGCAAAGATCAGGAGGATCACGGTTCAAACCCAGCCCAGGCAAATAGTTCGAGAGATCTTATCTTAGAGAAAAAAACCATCACAAAAAAAAGGGCTGGTGGAGTGGCTCAAGATATAGGTCCTGAGTTCAAGCCCCAGTATCGCCAAAAAAAAAAAAAAAAAGGTAAAAATGAAGCAACCATGATGGGATTGAAATGTGTTCTTGGGAAGTCTTAACATGGTGGTCATTTCCGTATGTTCCTGAGTTAGAAATCTCAAACAAACCTTTCATTTGTACTGAATATATTTTGCATTTTGATTTTAGTTTTATAATTTTCAATCATAAGGAGCTAATATTATATTTAAAGGCAAACAACAGAAATCATACTTTATGGCTCTATTTTGATGAGTTGTTTTCAGCAGTTTTCTCCCATCTACCTTCTCTCCTATCCTACTGCCTTTTCATAAAGACTTAAACTTACAATATTTAATAATAAAAAGCACAGACAAGTGTTATGCAGATACTAAACAGCTCCTACAAAAATTGAAGACTGAAAGACTGGCTTGGGTAAAATAATCTCCTATAAAAAGGCAATGGTACAAAAATCAGCAAATAAAGGAAAACTTGATATGTAAATGACTAGCTCAGAGATAGGAAGCTCACTGTTTCCTACTAAATTTCCCCCTTTTTTAGAGGGGGGGGGGGAAGAACAATACTAATAAACCGAAGGACTGCCCTCACCCATGCTAGCAAGTGTTCTACCACTGAGCCACACCCCCCAACACCTATTAAATTTTTGTTAGGGCATAAGCACGCATCTTGTCATTCTTTCAACTACTTGCAAAGTCAGTATCCAGCATGATTTTCTCAAAGACCAAAATACCTTATTTAGATATAGATAGTATAGAATTCTTGAAAGAATACAAATGGCTAGAGTTGGGCTGAATATGGTTTATCACATTTGCTCTAAAAAAGTCCCAACTCCTGGTCCTCGTGATTACGGGGTGGGGCCTGAAATCTGGACTCAAAGCCTTGTGCTTGCTAGGCAGGCACTCTACCATTTGACCCATGCTGCCAGCTCCTTCTTTCTTTGTTAACTAAGTATGATACACCTGGATACAAAATAAGACCAAAAAAGTAGTCCAAATCGACTTTAAAAGCCCTAAGACAAATAATTCCATGTAACTTATTTTATAAAACAAATTTAAAAACCGCCTAGTTTTATTTGAAATACTCATTTCAGGACAAGGAAAGAAAAAATTCTCAACAAAAACTGAGATAGTCAAATTAATGGTTTAAAAATCTTGTAAGTAAAAATTATATTTTAATATTAGTATTTTATTCTTCTCTCGTTCCCACACATACTACTTAATATGGCATATAAACTTAAAAATCCAGTACATCAGAATAGCTTTCCTAAGTAAAAGTGGGTACTACAAAAGGCGATGTATTTTTAACAGCACTAAGAACCACAAAATCTTAAAACAATGATCATTTCCTTTTGAATCCAACAATTCATTAGCACACTGTTAACCCTATTTATAAAATGGATATTACTGGTGTGCCTCAAGCAGTAGAGTACCTTCTTTGCAAGCATCAAGTCTGGAGTTCAAACCCTAGTCCCACCAAAATACTACTACTACTGATAGTAATGATAATAATAAAACAAGATGCACATTATTTCTCAAACAAAATCTGATCATTCCAATTTGGCTAAAAGTTCCAGCATAAAAATTCATACAGCGTTTCTTCTTGAAAAATAAACACAACAAACTAAAAAATGTATTAAAATACACTTCATAAATGACAACTGCTCAGATTAAGAAGGGGATGAGAATCCAATTATTATGTGTAACAGCATTTGTAAAAACTTATTCAAAGTAAGCAATTCAGGGATGTATCTCCTATTAATCACACTGGAATCTGAGCACAATCTTCTTACATAGCCATATACTACAAAGGTATGCAGTATATAAATAGCAAAATTACCTTGTAATACACCAGGGAGCCCCCCCGCCCCCGACTTATTGGCCAAGGATACAATCCAAGATCTTCCAGTTGGCCTTAAACAGTTGATAATACTAAACCATGAATACACCAGATTTTTCCCCTATAAAAAGCATGCCTGTAATACACAGGTAGAGAAATGTCATTGATAAACTCCTTAAACTATTTTCAAATTTAATGAATTACCAATTTTGACAACTGCACAAAACAGGAACCTGGCTTAGACAAATACAACCAACTTGTCATTTTTTAAAATAACATTTTATAAAACTGCTCCAATAAAAAATACAATAATATTTTCATATCTACCAATGAGACTTCTACATTCTGGACTGGTCATGTGGCTCATATGGAGAATGCCTGCCTAATGAGCATAAGGACCTGAGTTCAAACCCCAGTACCGGGGGAAAAAAAAAATTTCCTCATAATTGTATATCATCGAAAGAAGTTAAAAGTCATCAGTATACTTCCCGCATAAATACTTCAGCTTGCTTGCTCATCATAATCTAAGTAATAGTCTTTTTTTTTTTTGCCCTTTCTTTTTTGAGACAGACTCTCACTACGCAGCTCAGTATGGCCTTGAACTCATTATGTAGACCTAGGCTGGTCTTGAACTTGTGATCTTCCTCCCTGCACTTCCCAAATTCCAGGATTATAGAAGTGCTCCATCACATCTCACTCAGGTATTGGGGTTTGAACTCAGGGCCTCACACTTTTCCAGGCAGGTGCTCTACCACTTGAGCCACTCTGCCAGCCCTCAATTGTTATTTTCTAATAGAAGAAAATTTACCCAAACTACAGTGAACACTCATTAGTTGCTGAGTAGCTCCAAATCCCTAACAAAATACAGAATATTACCATCAGCCTAGAAAGATGCACTTTGCCACTTAATGTTTGTCTTCAACTCACATTCCTGTCCCCTGCCAACCACTTCTTCTGGTTTTCAACCAAAATCTACCCCATACACACAACTAAGTAGGTTTGCCTCTTTTTATAACATCATATATATGGAATCATACATGCCCTGTTTTATATAAGACTAATACATTAGGTATGTTTTGAGATTAATCACAGTTGCTATAACTGTTACTAGTTTGTTAATTTCTATACCAACCAATACCTGAGTAGTATTCTGTTGTACAAATAGAGCAGAATTTTTTTTTATCCATTCTCATTTTCAGGTTGGGGAAACCAAAAACTCCAATGTCATTCCCTTCTTGTAAGAATCTACTCCAAGTTAGGTGTTATGGTACAGTCCTGTAATTTCAGCACTTGGGAGACTGGTATAGGAGGATCATGAGTTGAGGTCAACTTCAAGCTACACAGTGGGCTTGAAGCCAGCTTGAAGGGTTATACAGCAAAACCCTGTCTTTGGCTGGGGGGGGAGGGGTGGGGAGGAGGGACAACCGGGGCAAGGGAAGAAGGAGGAAGGAAGAAGAATACTCTCCAATCTCGTTTCTACTGTTTTCTGGTTTGTTCTGGTGTCTTAATAATGCTTGTTTTTCATGTATTGCCCAAAGATTAGTCACATGGGAGGTTTGTCTCTTAGGAGTCACTACTCCTTTTTTTGGAATTAAAACATTCTACTATTCTTGTAAACGCACACGTTAAAACACTGCAAATGATGTACCCTTTTGGCTGTGTGTGTGCGCTTTCTTCGGTATTGGGGTTTTAGCTCAGGACCTACACCTTGGGCCACTCCACCAGCCCTTTTTTGTGATGGACTTTTTTCGAGATTGGGTCTCACCAACTATTTGCCCAGACTGCCATCAAACTGAGATCTCCTGATCTCTGCCTCCTCAGTAACTAGGATTACAGACATGAACCACTGGTACCTGGCTTTTGTTGTTGTTGTTTTTTCTCCCCCACTTTTAATATCTTGTCAGTTTCCTTCAATGAGACCAGCCAAACTAAACCAGGAAATGAAGTCTCTGAGAGCTGAAAAGTATGAGAAAATATTCAGAGCTGGAGATGGGAATCCTGTAATTCTGGACATGAACGAACACAAGTCTCAAATTCATCCCAAGGTAAGCCTGTGGAACACAAGCTTCTTTAGTCTGGAGAACTAAAGAAGTAAACCATGGCTCAGATGCCATGCTGAGAGGCACAGTTGAGGAGATGATCCAGTGCAGCCCAGCAAAGACTCTGAAAGCTGAACACAGGACTCACTGCCCACAGATCAAACAGAACTTGTGGTCTGAGCCTAACTACCTTTAACAACTACGTTAATTTTTAATTTTAAAAAAAAATCAACATTGATTGTCCAGAGAGGATGCAATCCAAAATTACTCAACATACAAAGATTGAGGAAAATCTGGTCAGTTCTCAAAAAAGACAATAGATGCCAATCCTGAGAAGGTCTACAGGTGAGAATTATCAAAGAGGCACCTGAAATGACATGAAAGAGATGTAGAAGCTATACAAAAGAGGGTCAAATGGAAACTTTACAATGGAAAAAAATATGGAAAAACATTAA
Organism: Castor canadensis; assembly: GCF_047511655.1. Lineage (NCBI taxonomy): Eukaryota > Metazoa > Chordata > Mammalia > Rodentia > Castoridae > Castor > Castor canadensis. Next base: position 92,113,483 of record NC_133390.1, on the reverse strand, counting down.
ACATTTTATAAACTGAAGAAAAAGAAGAGCGAACATTGAATAACTGATCTTCCTAAGTAAGAGATTAAAAATAGATGTGAATAAAATTTTAAGTTTTAATAAAGGAAAAATTTCCTCAATAACAATTTTTATTGTTAGCTGTCAACAGTAATGAAAAAAAAATCTAGAGATCGTTCACCAAGATGCACTCATTCCTATCATCTAAGACCTCCAAAGGTCCTGTCAAAGTTCTCAGGTTTCACCTGCTACACAAGAATGATGGACTGCTAACGAGATGGTTCCGGTCTTGGTTCTGTAACTATGACAAAATAGATGACAGCATCACTTCTCTAGGCATCATTTTCTCCTCTGTAAAATGAGGACTGCTTTAATCAATAATGAGAACTTACTTAGGTTTATAAAATAGTTTGAAGGTCTAATTTCAGGAACACCGAGGGTCATTCCAATCTCCTTGGATATTAGCATTAGCAAGTTTTTTTAGTGCTCTGATTACTGGTTTCCAGCAGAAGGAAAAAAAAGCTTGATAGATATGACTAGCAAGGTTTAGAGCACCACCGTTCAACAGACATATAACGTAAGTCACAATACAAACAACATGTAAATTTTAAGATTTTTGGTAACCACATGAAAAATTAAAGATGAAACAGGTGGAACTTATTCTAATAATATATTTTATTAAACCTAATACATTCAAGATATTATAATTTCTTAAAACACAGCACCCATTTATCCATAGTTTCTCTGTTTATAATTGCTTTTACCTATATAGGTGGGGGGTCAGGGGGAGGGAGATAGTTTCCAAGTTTCCAAATGGCTTCAACAGAACTACAAAGTAAGCAATGGTCTTCAGTTTCAAATTTTGTGGCCACATTCCTAAGGTTAGACAAAGTTACCCAGTAAGACTCATATAATACAAACCTTAAAAAAATTAGAAAATCTTAAAAATAAGCCAGATAATATTCAGTAATAAAATACCTTTTGTTTTTAACATTACTTCAGACATTCATCCCTTTACTGTGTGTTTATCCCTGTTCTTACACTATTATATATTCTTAGAGGTAAGGAAAAGGATATTTGATTCCTAAATGAATAATGCCTATGCTAAATACTTTCAGGACACCAAAATTAATCAAAGTATGAAGAATAGTATCTAAATAACTATAGTAACTTATCACAAGTCCATAAGCATAATTTAGGATGGATACTTCACACAATGTTATCCACATTAGCATATCATTCATAATTCACAGGTAACACCACTTCAGAATCCTATGATGAATAATAAAAATGACCAACAAACTTTCTACAGTGAACAAATTATGGATGTGATGCTTAAGAAGCAGACAGAGCCAAGCACTGTGGGACAAGCTGCCTGGGAGGTGAAAATTGAGAGAATCACAATTTGAGGCCAGGTCCAGCAAGAAGTTTACAAGAATCTCTTTCAGTCAATGCCTGGGTGGGATGGCATATGCCTACTGTCGCCAGCTATGTGGGGACAACACAAATAGGAGGACTGCAGTTCAAGCCTGCATAGGCATAAAGTGAAAACCTTTTTCAAAATAATCAACGTGGGGTTGTGGTGTGGCTCAAGTGGTAGAGTACATGGGTAGCAATCAGGAGGCCCTGAGTTCATACCCCAATACTGCCAAGGGAACCAAAATTTTAAAAAAGCAACACAAATAGGGCTGGCAGAGTGGCTCAAGTGGCACAATGCCTGCCCAGCAAGTGTAGGCCTGAGTTCAACCCCCAGTAAATACAAAACATTTTTTAGTAATGAAACGGGTGGTACTTGTTTAATTATATATGAGCAAATACACATACATACATACATACATACATACACACACACACACACACACACACACACACACACACACACACACACACACACACGGGGAGGGGAAGAGTCAAGAGAACATGCAGGCATAACTTTAAGGCCAGCCTGGGCCACACAGATACTCTGTCTCAAAAACAAAACAAAAAAAAAAAAAGCATGAAAATTTTTAGTTTTTTCTTAATTATATTACATCTGATTTTATATTATCTGTATAACTAATATAATTGGTAGTAATGGTTGTTAATTTATCAATTATAAACTACGATAGCTGTATTAATATGCAATTAAATATGGCAATAACTAATATTAGCTATATTGATATGTTATTAGCATATCAAATTTATATACATATAATTAAAAGATTTATGAGAAAAAAGTAAAATACTGACAAAGAATTTATATTTTAAAAATAAAACTAAATTTATATCAGAGATCTCAGACAGACAGACAGACACACACACACACACACACGCGCGCGCGCGCACAGCTTCCCCCAACAAGAAGCAATGCACTCCCTGAGATACTGCTTTTCACTAAAAGAAATGAGGACTTCTTGGACACATTTGACATGAGGACTAAGGCAAGGCATTCATGAGATGAGGTTGGGAACATCTTGCTATGTGAGAAAGCAAGGATGCTATTAAAGATTAATGAAGCCATTTCAAAAAGACTCAGAAGTCAACTTGAAAAGACTTCTTTGGCCAAGACAATCTGACATTAATAATAAAAACAACCACAAAGCAAAGAGATACATCAAATGCTTAAATCCACAAGCTCATAATAACATTAAAAAAAAATCCTCATTGATTACCTTTCCAGGAATCTAGGGAACTCACTACTTTGAAAATTCAATCAAACATTTATAGTATGCTTTTCCTGCGCAAAACCATGCAACAAATTAATCAAGTATCTGATAAAGGAAGTTTCTCTCTGTTCAAATAGTACAGAGAAGAAATGCTTGATATAATGAAGATATTAACATTTTTGTACACGGATCTGGACAATGATCACAACATTACAACTAAATACTGTGTCCCTTTTCATGAAAGTTCTTACTTAGCACTACCTATAAAATACTCTGTTACTCCAACCTCCCAAATTAATGGAAGGGAAAACTCTGAATTAGAGTAAGCCAACAGATCTACCTACTGATTTACCAAGGAAAACAGGAACATTTTACTAAAGAGATGCCATTAATGAAACATAGAATATGGAAAACTTTATGAATAAAAGGGAAAAATTAAGTAAAATGTACATAAAATATAATGAAAGGATTTATTCGAGATTCTGCCAAAAAAAATCTATTTATGAGATTAGGAAAACCTAAACTAAAAGGATATTAAGAAATTACTGTTGAAAGTTCATATAACAATCAAACAGAAGATAAATGTGTTGTCCAGGATGTGGAGAAATTGAAATCCTAGTTCACTGCTAGTGGAACAGCCACTGTGGAAAACAGTAGGGAAGTTCCTTAAAAGAATAAAGCTAAAATCACAATCCTACCAAAAAAGAACTCAAAACTCAGATCTAAGAGGTACAGACACACCCATGTTTAAAGCAACACTACTCAAAAGAAACAAAAGGTAGAAAAAATCCAAACATCCATCAACAAAAATGTATAAAGAAAATGTGTCATGTACATGCAGGGGAATATTACTCAGTCTTAAAAAAAAGGAAATAATGCTAAAGCTACAACAAGGATGAGTTTTAGGCCATCACTATGCTAAATAAAAGAAGATAATTATTGTATGATGTTACTCACATGAGCTATCTAAATAGTCAAACTTGCTGGGTGCCAGTGGCTAATGACTGTAACTCTAGCTACTTGGGAGGCTGAGATCAAGAAGCCTGCTACTCAATGGCAGTCCAGGCAAATAGTTTCAGAGATACCACCTCCAAAATAACTAGAGCAAAATGGATTGGTGAGATGGCTCAAGCAGTATAGAGCACCTGCTTTGCAAGTGTGAAGCACTAAATTAAAACCCCAGGGCCACCAAAAAACTTCAATAATAAAAACAAATAAACACAATAGTTTAACTCAAAGAAACAGAAGGTAAGAGGGCTAGAAGTAGTAGGGAATTGTTTCGTGGTTTTGCAACACAAAAAAGAATTCTAGAGATCTGTCGCACAACTATGCAAATATAGTTATTAGTACACTGAAATACAGTAAACTTTTGGGCTGGTGGGGTGGCTCAAGTGATTAGAGTACCTGCCTACCAACTATGAGGCCCTGTGTTCAAACCAAGGTACCATCAGGGAAAAAAAAGTCAGCTATCAAAGACTTTTTATATAGTTTTGACCACAATTTTTTAAAAACATATTTATATTCCCTCTCAAGTGAAAAAGAGCTAGGTGCCAATGACTCATGCCTATAATCCTGGTTACTTGGAAGGCAGTGATCAGGAGGATTGCAGTTTGAAGCCCAGCCTGTGCAAACAGTTTTCAAGATCCTATCTCGAAAATAGCCAACACAAAAAGGGCTCACAGAATAACTCAAGTGGTAGAACACCTGCCTAGCATGAGACCCTGAGTTCAAACTCAAGTACTGCCAAATAAAAAGCTGCTTCTTACATGAAGAACTGATTGCAGGTTAAATGATATCTAATGAGTCATCAAGCAATTTAAAGAACCTAGTAGTGTTTCATAAGTTAATGAAAACACTAAGCCATCTTATGTACTAAAGGTAGGGGGAAAAAAATTATTTTCTGAATTCAACCTTCCCTATCAAGTCTGGGGAGTGGGGAAGTAGAGAGAAAGGAGAGAGAAGGGGAGAAAGCAGAGAGAGGGGAAGAATGTAAAAGAACTACTTTCACCCCAGTAAGAAATCAGAAGACAACTGAGACAAAGGAAAAGCAGCATACACATAGGTCCACCTTACAATCACACGCTAGTGATATTTTCACAGGCTATCTTACTTATTCTAGTCACTACTAACTTTTAATCATTTTTATTTTAGACTGATATATTTATCATTTCCCACCAAATTCTATAAATCTTAGACAGTTTTTATAACTCCTTGATTTTATGTTTAAAAGTAAGAAGCAATTTTTAATTTTGTAATGAACTATAAGAAATATTTTCAAATAGAAGATCCTACTGTTTAAAGTCATTAATTCTTTAAAAACATAAATAATGGGCTAGGGTATGGCTCGGTGGTACAGTACATAATTAGAATGTGCAAGGCCCTGGATTCAATTTCCAACATGGGGGTGGGGTAAACATTCATTTCCTACGATTTATTGATCCCCAAAATACATAGCAATACAACTGGAGTAAGAAATCATTTTTTGTAACGGGAAATTATTCTGAATTCTAGTTAAGGGGAGAGATCACATAGTCTACAGCTAGAATACACCTCAAAATTTAATCCAATTCCACCATCTAATTTTTACAAGTCATCCAAGATTGCCAAAAGTCATTAAAGAGTCTCAGCATATTCAGAAAATAAAGTAAGTCCCAGCTCCTACAGAATCTAGTAGGGGTTTTTGTTGTTGTATAACATGGTTGGCACTTACATTTCATAATGAAAGGCTTCTAAAAACTTTCTAAATACTTAATAATGCCTCTTTTTAAAGTTATTTGTTAAATAAACATAGGCAGAATTTTAGCCATTTATCTACTCATTAACTAATGGTATAAACACAATGTCCCAAACTTACTAAAATAATGGATAAAAACAAAAGAGCTGTTACTAACACTGTTGAATTTTTTCAATAAGAAAAATACATTAAAAAAATGTGGTTCATGACAAAAATCAAGACCATAACTATGTAACACTTTACTGATAACCTTAGCTAAGAGGCTATAAAAACTACCAAAACTGGAAATCTTCAAAGTAGGTGTTTCCTTTGCTAAATATTCAAAAATTGTTTCAGTTACTTTAAGTTACTTGTTTTTTAAAAGTAAGTAAGGAAACACATGCATTTTGTCATGTTGCTAAGAAATTTTCAAAATTCTCGAAAGACTCTAAAACTCAAGAGCAATAAGCATACTCTGACAATGGGAGTTAGCAGAATCTTACCATTGGCAGTGCATTGATGTGAGGATGTGCAAGGGGATATCCGGTACCGCCAATCACAAGTTGCTGTTGCTGATGCTGAGAAAAAGGAAAGTAAAGTATTCAGTGTTCCCTAAAACAAATACAGTTTTAAGATTTTCTACACCAAACTTTACAGGTTTGAAATGCTCTTATTTATGCTTTTAAAGTTCCCGCCAGTGAAAATCTCCCTAAAGCAATTGCTATCATAAACAACACCAGCAACTTTTGAGTGCCTAATGTGTGACATGTCTTTAAAACATTCCTAAGAAGTTACCACAGTGAACAACATGAGATTCAAAGAGGAATTTGTGCAGAGGGTGTTCTCAACCTCCAATTCAGCTCAAGTCATGCAAATATTACTATATTAGCATCATTATACTGATCATGAGACAAACAGTATAACTATGCATGCTACATACTGGTAAAAAAAGATATAAATTTCAATCAGAACTTCTTGAACTTAAAAAAAAAAAAAACAGTATTGGGGATAGTACTGAGCACCTTCTAGCAAGTGCTCTGCTACTTTAGCCATGCCCTAGTCCTCAGAACGTGTTAAACTTTTATCTCTTCAGAGTTTACATTTTACAGGGTTTACCTAAACCTCTCTCAATTGGCAAATATAATCTATCTTAGTCTGTGAGCCTTTTGTGCAGTGTAAAGTTATACCTCATACCATGTCAGCAAGGAAACACTTGGGTGGAACACTGACCACAAACTCAGTTCCACCGTGCACTGGAGTGGAATACAACTTTCTGTGAGAGTGACAGTGACACCTAGCTAATGCCACAGAGATTACCACAACACATGGGTAGTTTGCCTCCTGTACCATAGAGGTGAATTAGTGTGTAAACAGATAACTAAGCAAATACCTAAATAACTACAGAAACATTTAAATCCCTTAAATGTTGTTCTTCTCTAGTTTTATCTTTGATTGGGACACACATGTGCTTTCATGGTTGACTCCATGCCATATTAACTAGTACCTCATATAGTACTTTCAAGTAGTTAAGTGCTAACATCATCCAAGAGTTAAATTTACATTCAGTAAACACTACACACTTACTGAAATTAACAATAGTGATGCTAACAGGTAATATCCCACTGGTCTCTGGTACTTCAAGACATGTAATGGCAATGAGCTTCACAGTATTTTGGAATGAGATACTGTGTTTTTGACATAGGGAACTAGTTTCTTTCCAGCCTGATAGGCAAAATGTTCCAGACATCATGACTGACTTCAAACAAAAGCATGATATCCATAGGTTCTATTTACTTTGGGATTATTTGTTATGACTCTCACTTATTTTATTTCATGAATTTTTGAGCTAAAGCTATATAGGTCAGCTTGTTATTGAAAAATCAGTAGAACACTCTTATCAGGAAAAAAAGGCTTTGGCAATCATGCATTCTATTTATTTATAAATAATTAACATGTGCTATTAAATTATGTATTTCTAAATATATAATATATAAATAAAAGACAAAGATAAATTACTTACAAGTGCTACAATCTTTTTTGTTTATAACATTTTAATACTTTTAAATGTCTTTTTAATCATGATGATTTTAAATAATGATAATAATTCACCATCAACCAGAATCTTAGAACAGGATTCATCAGTACTGTAAGTGAATGTCTATACTGCAATCTTTCCTTAGTAATTTCTCATTTTTGAGACATATTCTAAAATCATTAGATCACAGCAAGAAATGAGTTCATTTTAATAGTCTACCACTGTTTCTTATTTCTATTCTTGATTCTGTATATTGTTTCTTCACAAGAAAAAGATTGTTAAAACTAGATAGTATAAATCAAATCCACACAATCAAATATAAGTCAACAAGTAAACTTACAGTAGTATCCTAAGATACACGGCAATTTCAGGAAATGGAATGAACCATCGGAACCATCAGGAGTGTGCGTCACTGGCTTTGTGTAATTCCCAACACCTTCCTCCAAATATTACTATGTACTATATATTATGTATAACTATTGACATTAGGGCCAAAAAATGCAGATTTGAACGCTTGTGTTAAATACTGAAACAGTACTTTGCTCTAAAGTGAACATAAACCAATAATGGTACTCTACTCCCATAGATACCTGTTTTTGCCCATGTGCACTGCACAACACACATAAACTCACACAAATTTACCTTGGGAAAATAATAAATTATATTACTTAAATTGCTTCGTTCTTCTCCCTCACTCTTTTCACTACTGTAGTCAGGAGTCTTTCTTACATACTCATAGATGTATCCAATCTCAAGTTTTCACTAATCATCCTTTCTCTACTCTTCCTCTTCATTCCTTCACTTTAGCTTTTCCTTTTAGACTACAGTTCCTTAACTAAGGGAAAGATCACAACAGTGGTTTAATAAATAACTAAATGGTTAAATAAATAATTGGTTCTAGGACCTGAAGGGTGAGCAAATCTGTGGTGAGTGGTGTGGCAAGAGATATATCCATTTGCATACACAATTCAGTCTGAAAAATTGAGAAATTTCTAGAAACATTATGTGGGGCCATACTTTGGGTTCTATCTTACATGTTTTCCTAGTCAACTCATTTATCCATTTCCCAGACATTGTACAGTACATTCATAAAGCAACTCACATGTGAGGAATAGTAAGACTTAACAGATACATATTTTCCAAGGAAATTACAAAAATTAAGGATGCTTTTAGGAAAACATGGCAACATATATTAAAACTATAGTAAAACATCAAAAGGCCAAAATTATGTGTATCCTGTACGTTTGCCTTTCTAAAGCCACTACTCGGTATCTAATACTCTGTCACAGCAGAGCACCATGTCACTGTGTTCTCTGCAGTTTTTGGCTACATGACATTGTCATTCCTCGGTCAGAAAAAATGTCCTTCTTCTATGGTTCTGCCCACAAACCTGGTCCCCATCCTTTCCTTCAAACTTCATCCCAAATCAGCCTCTGCCCTGATCATCTACCCCACTATCCAAAGAGAGAAACAGGAGCTTCCTTCAGCACACCTTCCCTCCCACAGCTCTGGAATGCTTTAGTTTTCTACCATGCCTTTCCCATCAGACTTCTGCAGACCAAGGACTGACTCGTTCTCCACAGAATTTAGAACAATACCTTGAATACATGTAGTTCTTAAGATGTAGATAATGATAAAATGTTGTATCAATATAGAGGGAATAGGTATACATACATTTCAAAACAACACACAATAGGGACTCAACTAAAGCACAAATAAATCACACTGGTAAGAAAGAACTCAACAATGACCTGAGAAGGCCAGGCACTGTGGTCACATCTGTAATCCTGGCCACTTGGAAGGGGGAGGTAAGAGGAAAGCAGGTGAAGACCCACTGGGACAAAAAAGTTGATGAGATTCTATCTCAAAGAACAAGCTAGGCACAGTGGTACACACTAGTAATCACAGTTACACAAGAAGAGCAGAGTCCGAGGCCAGCCTGGACAAAAGTACAGGATCTATCTGAAAAATAAAGTGGTAAAAGGGGTGAGGGATGTCGCTGGAGACACAGTTCAAATGGTATAGCTTGCCTAACAAGCACAAGGATTCCTAAGTTCAAAACTCCAGTACCACCACCCCCAAAAAGCAAAAGCCAAATAAATAAATAAATAAATAAAAAATGGAGATTAACAAAATACTCAGGAATATATGACAAATCAAATCATAAAAACTACTTTATTACATAAGCTAAATCCATTTAGCTATCCCTATAATGAAATAAACATTTGTCTATAGACTTGTGGTTTCCAAACACTTCATTTCTATAATCTGTATCTCAGAACAATTTAACTAAAATGAGTAAAATTCTGGTTTTAAAATAGGCCTAGAAAGTGACTGAGTAGACATCTACAATCTACCCATCTATCCATAATTAGGAGTTTTTAATAGTAAAAATTCTGTAAAATAACAAAATAATAATTTGTTCCCTAGAAGTAAATTTGATCTGTATTCTGCTTTGAGACATTGTGGTTGTTCTCCCACAATGTAAACATTATGAAGATTTATTTACTTTAGGTAGAAACATAACCTAGTCTAAAACCCAGTGGCCAAAAACAAATTCAAGAAGCTGTCACTAGTATGCTTAAGAATAAACAGAAGCTAAAATGAATTTTTACTCAATGTGGACAATTTGGGGAAATCTGAATTAAAAGAAAAATAAGAATCTTACCAGAATTCATTCCGCACTTTTTAAGATTTTTATTAAATGGGCTGAGGATGGAGGCCCCCGCACGCAGGAGGCCCTGAGTTCAAACCCCAGCACCATAAAGGATAAAGAAAGATTTTTATAAAATGAATTTCTGAGGAGGAAAACATCACAAAATTCAAATTGAGTTACTAAACACATAACTGACCCCCATAATACTGACTGTCTCCAAATGGAACATTTAAAAAAAAAACAAATATATTTATAAATCAAAGAGTTTAAACTAAACTGTCTCAATTTCATTCATTTTTACAAAAAAATTATTAGTTGCCTTCTTCAACATGACAATCCTGAACCACCTGCTATACATATAACAGAAGCCTCTAAAACACTGTATTTTTCACAGTCCTCAACCTATCCTAGTTACCCATAGAGTCATAACACAGGTAAAATTCTAGACACAGAAACAAGGCAAGATTGGAAAGGGAAGGAGCTATAATCACCAGGTTGGCTTAAGGAAACTGACCGTGAGATCAGACTTACAGTCAGACCAAACATAGCTGGGCCCTTACCACCTATGATTTCACTTACAGATGTTCAAGTGAGTTGGAGGAGTACATTCAAAAATTGTGTATTGTGGCCTCAATTTTCTAAAAATAAACAATTCTCCATGTCACATCCACATAAACAAACGGTAATTTAAACACACACTGGTGTTTAATCATCCAATTACTGCTTCAGTTCAGTTAATTTTACTGCTAGCATAACATGTGGTTGAATCTTAAGCTAAACTTATAATAAACTAGTGTGCAGGAATAAAATAAAAAGCTATCAAGTATTTCAAAATTTGCCTGCCCCAGAATAAGCAATGCAATTATAGACAATTAAAATCACAAACTCAGAATACAGCAAAGTGTTTTTAAAATTGAAGTTGGGTTGAGCAATTCTAAGTACTATTATAAGTAAAACTTACTTAGGCACTAGCATTTTCCCACCAAAACCTTCAGTTTGTTCGTTTCTTTTCTAACATAATTAATTGTACAAAAGGATTTCCTTGTGATGTTTCCACACATACATATAATATACTTTCATCAAATTCAGCCCTTCTATTAGTCTTTCTCATCTTCCCCCAGCCCAGCTCAGTAACTTTAAATGGTAAGAAAATTTGAAAATGAGAACTTCAACCAACTTTAGTTGCTACAAAATACTAATATGGAAAATGTGAGATTGTAAGTTGCTCTTTTTGGGAAAAAAAAAAAAAAGAGTAAATTATTAATGGGCAAATACAACTAATTTCTTCTCCCAAAACAATGATTAAATTATTGCTACAACTTACAATGCCTTAGAAGGAAGAGATCAGGAGAATCGCAGTTTGTGATATCTTATATCAAAAAAAAAAAATCATAAAAATGGGCTGGCAGAGTGGCTCAAGTGGTAAGAGCGCCTGCCTAGGAGGTTTGAGGCCTTGAGTTCAAACTGAAGTACTGCCAAAAAAGATAATTAAAAAAAAAACAAACTTTTAAACAGGATTGGGAGGTGGGGGGAGTCAGCCTCTGCTGTCTTAGGCAACACAGGTGGGTAATGAACTAAAGCAGAAGAGAAGACTGACATACTTCCTACATCTTGTTAGATCTCACTATTCCTAAGGTTGAGTATCTGATTCAAGAATTTGAATAGTTAAGTAGGCAACAACAACACACAAAAATCATTCAGTTGAACACATTTTCAATAAAAATGAGACAGTTCTGCCGAGTATGCAGAGTCTATGATTAACTCTGAACTACAAAAACAGCTTTCCAAATTAGAATGTAACTATGACATCCTGGGTCACTCACTCAGATTTAACTGGTCTAGGATAGGAATCAGCTGCATTTAAAAAACCTCTCCAGATGACCCTAATGGGGGCTGAGAACCACTGGCCTATGTGGTGGGAAAGAACAGAAAGGAGAATTTTACTAGTTCTAATTATTAATCTCTTGTAGGGGGAGGTGAGCAGAGGGATGACTTCAAAACTCCAGTACCACCACCCCCAAAAAGCAAAAGCCAAATAAATAAATAAATAAATAAAAAATGGAGATTAACAAAATACTCAGGAATATATGACAAATCAAATCATAAAAACTACTTTATTACATAAGCTAAATCCATTTAGCTATCCCTATAATGAAATAAACATTTGTCTATAGACTTGTGGTTTCCAAACACTTCGTTTCTATAATCTGTATCTCAGAACAATTTAACTAAAATGAGTAAAATTCCTTAAAAGGAAAGACAATAATAAGGTCACTGTAAACCAAAAGAGACCAGGAAAGGCTACAAAACAGACACTGCCACCCCTCAAGAAAAGCATATAAAGACCAAAGGCGCTTCCACTATCAGGGAGAAAAATTTAAGTAGTATGTTAATAAAGGTCTTTTTTTCTACTTAATAAAATGGAAAACTGTCATATAAATCAATGGCAATGGCAAACAAAACCTCATTCATCCATCTAGGAAGTGGGGACTTAGGCATTCCCAGGATGAAATATTAAAAATGATGGTCAGAGCCAGAGTTGGTTTGTATTTCAACTGAGAGACAGTAATATGCTCAGGAAGCTATTTTATGTTCTACACTGTGTATGCAGGCAATAATGTATGAATGTGTGCTTACCTTGGTGTTGTTAACTTAATGTTAGAAATCATACCTAAAATATTCATGTTCACAAAATAAGTCATTTGTTTCAATCACTAAATTTTTCTCTGATATAACCTATTGTGATCTTCTATCTCGTACATATTATAAACCTACCACTCATAAGATGAGACATTAGTATATTTAAATATTTAGCACTATATTCAAGAGACCACCTTAGAAGTTATCAGATGCTAAAGAAAAGATATGCAAAGTCAGGGGCAGTTTTGTAATTCCTGTCCACAGTATGCTTGGTCCAATTATTTTTCATACAAACATTTCTACAAAGTTAACAAAAAGCTCTAAATTTTTTTCAAGACACATGATACTAGAAAACAGAAGAATGCCACTGAAACAGAATCATTTAAGCCCTATTACAGCTTAAACACCAGACTCATTTTTAAATAACCAACAAATGCGTACAGTGTTCCATCACTACTCAAAACACTTTACTAGAAAACAAATGTAGATTTAAAAAAAAAAAAAAGAAAGAAAGGACTGGAGGTGTGGCTTAAGTGATAGAGCACCTGCCTAGTAAGCGTGAAGCCCTTAGTTCAACTCAATTGCCACAAAAAATAAATAAAATAGATCAATGCTTCTTAAAAAGCTGAAAAACTCCCAGTGTTGGCTTTGTTTTGTGGGAATTGCCCCCTTCCCCAAACATTGTATGCAATATTCTTTAGTAGAAGAAAAATCAAGACCCAAAGATAGAATCATAAAAATGAAAAGAATGGCTAAATTTTGTTGAACACTTTCAATTATAAGTTCCTGGAATAAATGAGAGTATCTCTATAAATCAAGACTGCTATCATCACTAAAACACAATGCTGGAGTACAGCATTAAATGAAATGGGAGGGAGGAGTGGTCAGGGCTAAATGGGGAAGAGGGATATTTTTGGAAATAGGGAAATGTGACAACAAAACATTACTCCTTCCTTGTGAGGAGGAAAATCAACCAGAAATTGTCTAAGGAGTATTTCTTCCAGATAGGGTTCCAAGCAGGGAAATACCTTTCCCACAGAGGACAAAAACTCTTGTTTATGACTGTTCACAGACCCTATGACCTCATGGCAAAGCTGCTCCATCGATGGCTCCAGCTCAAAAAGACCAATACACAAAACCTAAGTAGGCCACACATGGCACCTGTTTACAGAGGGTAACAGGACAGGAACAGCTGGCAGGGGAGCATTAGGCCAGACATGCAATCCAGGAGCTATTATCTCTGTATCTCTCCCTACTACCATCACCATGCAACTGCTCAGACCAAGAGGGCAGGAACTCACAGATGGTAGAGAGACCACCCCACTTTAGAAACACTAAGTTCCACTAAGAAATCACTATCATCTTTCCAAGCATCTCAAGGGCATGGTTTCCTTATAATGCCACTCAATTACATAAGAAGGCACCACAACTTCTCACCAGGAATTCACTCCCAATTCTAGGAGCAATTCAAGTGTCAGGGATGACTGTGCCACACACCCCATCAGTTTGTAATGCTGCTGGCACTCTACTTTTCCATTTCAAATGCAGAAGAACTAAAACTTAAGCCACAGTCATTTGCCCACAGGAGAAAAGGTGAGGTGAGCCCTATCTCACAAAGCACCTGGTCCTCATCCTAACTCTGGCACTAGGATGGCAACAGGCTAAAGCCTGTATCATGAGCATGCAGCTGACTCACCTCATAAGCACTGAATTGACTGAGACTAACCCCTGAGATTCTTTGAAGCCTTCTAAAAAGAACTAGGCACACAGAAAACCAGGCCCTCAAAGGAAAGAAAAACTATTACCTGCCTTCTAAGAACTCATTTTGATTGTGCAAAGGTAAAAAGAAAATTAAAGAAGGGCCAGGCATAGTGATGCATGCCTGTAATCCAAGCAAAGACAGGAGGATCTGGGTCTGAGGCCAGCTTGGATAAAGGCATGTTTCTGTAACTAAAATAAAGAGTTTTAAAAGCAAAAGGAGTGGGGCATGGCTTAAGTGGTAGGGCAAATAAAGCCCTAAATTCAAATCCCCAATACCACCATGAAATGAGAGAGTGAGGGAGCCTAATTCAAATCTTGTTGTTTTATGCATAAAAGACTGTGCCCAAGATTGAGGAAATTGTTCATGTTCTTATCAGAAGTGACAAAATACTCAACTCTGCACTGTTTGTATACTTAGTATCACTTAAATCTCCAAGTGGGTATTATGGTTATTGTTTCAAAACAAATTAACCGAGGCACAAAAAGGTTCACAAACCCAAGATTGCCTAACAGATAAGAGGCAGAAAGTGGACATCAGGTGCTAGATCTTAAATTCTTAAGCACTTGAAACCCACTGCATCTATGTATGAAGATAGTGTAGCAAAATGCACTGAAGGCTGTTAAATACAGGGAAACAGTGAGATAGTGTAAGTAACAGAGGAGGTTAATCTGATTAAGTACATACATACATAGGTGAAATACCAAGACAAAACCCCCTTGAACAATCAATAAACACTTTAAAAATGAAGGACAGGAAGGAAAAACAGCCCCTGTTCAAGGTTGGATGGGGGCGGGGTGGGGGGGGTCTAAAGGAGAGGATGAAGGATGGTGAATATCATGTACTTTGTATACTTAGGTTTAGGGATTTGTTTTTTGGGTTTTTTTTTTTTTTAGCGTTTTCCGTGTCCTCTTTTTTTAACTCAATTTTTAATTATAAAGGGGGGAATTCATAGTGACAGTTCCAATTAGACTTATATTATACATTACTTACATTGCCCCCATTGTCTCTTCCCCCTCAACCTCCTTCCCTACCCCACTTAAAGTGAGAGGTTTCTTAGTTGTTTCACACAGGTATATGAAATCCATCCACCATATACCATCACCTTAATCTCCTTCCTTCACTCTCCCCCCTCCCACTAGTGCAATTCTCCCCACGCACACACTGTACCTATTGTACAGTCCTGGTTTTCATTATTATTACTTAAGTTGATGTTCAAAGGGGTGTCTCAATGTATGCCACTGTAGGTGTACTTTACTCTGGTCCGTTCAACTCCTTCTATTATTCTCCCTTACCTCTTTACCTCCCACACCCTATTTTTCAATAGGTTTCAATACACATCCTTATATTACTTTACCTTCACATCTTATGCGGTATTACTGATGCTCTATCATTCTCTTTTCTTTTCCTGCTTTCCCCCAGTTCCATAGAGTAGCTATACCTCTGAGTTAGTATATGATCATGCTTGTTTTTATGTATATGTTTTATCTTTGGATCTACTTTGTACACTTGTGTGCACAAATGTACAGCAATGTGCTGAAATTGCTCTAAAAACGGAAGAGGGGGATGAGGGAGAATGATGGAGGGGATGAATCTAATTAAGATACACTGTAAGCACATATGTAAATGTCACAGTGAAACTTCCCTGTTCAAATAACATATGAAAATCAAAAAATAAAAATTATTCACTCTCCTCTTTGCCCTGAAAGTCTCTTTCCAAAGGTTTTGTTTCCCTGAAAAAGAGACCAAAGATTTTTAAGGAAAGTATGGCTTTGCCTGGGGCGTGGGGTGGTCTATATATCCATTTTCTGAGTGCTACAGATAGGATGGAGATAATACAGTAAGGATCTTTGGCATCCTCCAAAGGACAGTGTAATTCTACTGACCAATCAATACTACCTTTTACTACTTACTCAACCCAGCTCCCAAGCACTTCTGGCCTTAGAGTGTTTCATACAGCTAGTTTTTTATATACTCTGCTAAGTGTCTAATTGTTTTTTTTTTTAAAAAAAAACTGATACACATAAAAATCAGAGACTTCATCTAATGAACATTAGATTAAATTTACTTAATTTACATAATCATTATTCATGAGATTAGAATTTTAAAATACACAGTCCTCCTCCAAGTTTACCAAAAAGTCTTAGAAGACACAAAAGCCCTATAGCCATTTCTGTAGCAAACATCTTGCCACTTACTTTTTAACATTCACTACCCAGAACCAACACCTTAAAGTCATCACTGACTCCTTCCCCCCTCTCCTTTTCTTTGCCACATCAGTCATCAAATTTTGTCGATTCATCCTTCTAAATATCCCTATTCTGTATGCCTATTTGATGCTTTCAGTCACAGTCCACACTCCTTGCCCCCATTCTCCTACAACTCTGAAGGGGATTTCTTTGTTGTGACACTGCTTAGCCATTCACTTATGTGGCAGCTGTTTAGATGCCATTGGTCTCCTTGCTAATACAATCCCAATTTCATTCAAAGCATCAACATGCAAAGACAAAGAGTTTCCAAGCCGTTCCCTGTAGATAGAGGCAGCTATAGTTAACATTTCTGGCCTGAGCAGAAACCTTTTTGGAGGAGAGGGTGGGAAGTTTTTGCATTTCTGAAAACAGATCAATACTTCCTGCTTCAACCAAGGCAATCAATCTGATGGAATTCATCATACTAAGAACAATGTAATAAAGGTATTTTCCTGAATTTCAATTTGCTTAAAATAATGTTGTTACCTGAAGACAGCTGAACATCATTTTCCCCCACCTCCACCCCATGGATATACCCCAAAGCATTTCAAACATGCTATGTATAAATTTATCTCATAACCAGCTACCACAACTTGGTGAAGCATCATGAAATGCTGCCATTGCAAATGTAAATGTAAAAGTTTAAAAACAACGATTATTCTTAAAAGACACTTCCTAAATTTTACTCTTGGTTTAATTTTGATCTGTTGATTAGTTCAGGTCAGAGTAGAGTTACTGGGAAACCAAAGGAGAAATACGTAATAAAAAAAATTTTTTTTAATTTACCAATAAGCCTGAAATTCACTGAAAGATTTAAAGTTTGTTCTTCACTGCTACACAGTTAAAGAGAATGGTGGAAAACCATACAGACTACTCTGGAAATTAGACAGCTAAGCACAAGCAGTGTCTCCTTTCATGATGAGTGTCTGACCCCAAGGTCCTAGAAAGACAAAACAGACAGACGTATTTTCTCTATTGGCATTCTAACCCTGGAAGGAATAAACGCTACAAGAATATGGATGCCTCTTAGGTCTTACTACAATGAATCTGGCTGTGCATTTTTACATCTTGTAGATTTATTGGTGGCTACTGTGATACAGAATCCAACAGAAGATAATTATATTCCTAGTTGGGGCCTTTTATCATGCACATTTATTTCTAACTCGTCCTTACACTGCCTTCCATTTCACAGATTCATGCATTCTTTACCAAATACCAGGAAATAAGGCAGAGGAAACTCATCACAGAACTAGAACTGCAAGGATACTGACTCTACCACTCACTGAGGATGAAACATAGATGAATACTTAGCCTCAGCCTACTCATTCTTTCAGAGGGGTACTGTTTTAAGAACTAAGTAAGATAACACAGATCAAGCATATAAGAATATTTAGGAATTAAAATGCACTTAATAAATAGTAAACATTTAGTGCAGGAGGTGTAAGTGAAGCCCCGAGTTCAAACCCCAGTACCACCCCCCAACTCAAAAAAAAGGGTAACCATTGTTATTTTTCCTAGATTTTGTGTGTGTGATAGAAAATAATGAGCTAGAACCACAGATTTGCTGTAATAAGTTATCCAGTCATACACCCAATTTGAATTTTAAAGTATCTCACATTCTGTGCTAATGAACATTATGAAGTTAATTTCATCAAAACAAAAATGTGATTTGTTCCTAAACATACTGTTATAAGCACTCTGAAAAGGGGGTATCATTTGTGTATTAAATATTGACTATGAAATATTAAGAGGGGAAAAAGATTTCTAGAGTGGGTCAAGATTATGGCCTCAAGACTAAGACCACAGAGGTAAAGGTGTAGCTCAAGTGGTAGAGACCCTGCCTAGCAAGTGCAAGGTTCTGAGTTCAAACCCCAGTAAAACCACCTCCCAAACAAGATTTAAGGCCAAGTGGCATTGGTCTGTAGTCACTTTTTAAAAAGCTTTGGTCTCTAAGAAAGACACCCATCTGTAGCTAAATCACACTCAAGCATCTATAATCAAATGTCCATTTCTTAAAACAAATTTTCACATTCCCTGGCTTCCAAATAGTAGCTAAGTAGCAAATAAAACTATTGTTTCAATCAGCAACACAGAATTCCTGTGAAAGATACTTTCAGTGATAGCAAACAATGGGTAAATTTAATAAGCTTCCATTAAGTACTCCATAATTATGTAGTACTTAAAAGTAGTACCTTTATTTTCGTTTAGATAGTCACATAGATTGCCGTATGAATAATAAGGAATTATTTTCCTTCTAGATATCACATCAAAATAATTTTAAAACATTTATAGGAAGTAACACATATTCCCACTCAAGGTAGTGCCTTAAGGACAGTGTGGGCTCTCAGTTCTCCCAGATGTTGGCTATATGGGCAAATTCACTGTGCTTTATACATTCTATTAATACGTGTCTTCACCACTGCAGTAAAGGACATTAACAGTTCAATTCAGTCTAACTTCAAATTCTACTAGCACAGTGACTACGTTTCTAATTTGGAAGAAGTCCGCAAATCCCATTTGGAGGTTTATTAAGTTCCACTTTATTTCCATGTCATTGATAGAAATATAAGGCAAGACTGGCAACTTCCTTCAAAGGGCAAAGAAGCAGTATTGAAGAGTAGAATGGTGTCAATGAGGAAGTGAATGCAACTGAAGAACTATTATGTATTCTGATCCCATCAATCTGCTATTTTCCATTACTGTGCAAGGTGGTAAGTAATTTGAAACCAAGAGTCTAGGCCAATGGGCATTTACAGATTTAACAGTATATGAATTGTGGCTTGCTTTCTTTTTCTCAATCATTTTACACACTAATTACAGCCAAAAACTCAGGACTTAATTTGTAGAAAGGTAAGGCAATGGCTACTTTAACTTAACACTGTAAGAAAGTGGCTCCATTCCAGACCACTACAGAAGGCCCAAATCTCAAGTCTGTTCTTTGAGAAATCACTTATCTCTTCAAAGTATTCCTGAACATACTTTGCTCTTTTTCAGTGCAAAACATGGTAGGGCATGCTTAGAATACCAGCACTCAGGAGGCTGAGGCAAGGGAATGGAGAGCTGGAGGCCAGCCTCACCTAACAGTGATATATATTAAGGAGGGGAGACCTTACTTAAGACCAGAGGACCAGGTATTGTCACCATGAATTTTACATCCTAATGGGGAAGAGAACAACCTAGTTATAACTAAATTGTACATGCAAAAATACTTTGCTATGGCATTATGAAGCATATTTTATTTAAATGAGTTAAACATACGCAATAAACACTGTCTAATGCTTAACCCTTTCTGCTGTCCTCAGAAACCCCCCTCCCCCCTGCCAGCTGTAACTCCAGTGCATCTTGGCAACTTTTAAGTTGTGTGCATGCTGACGGGCAGCAGCCCAGTGCAGGACACCATCCACTTACAGCAGAAGGCAAATGAGCCAGTTGTGGTACAAGGATGCATTACAAGATTGGCTGAAGGCCTGTATGGATTCCACATTCATCAGTTTGGAAGTAATACACAAGGCTGTACCAGTGCAGGTCCTCACATTAATCCTCTATCCAAAAAACATGGTGGGCCAACAAGTCAAAAAAGGCAATGTTGGAGATGTGGGCAATGTGATCACCAACAAAGAGGGTGTGACTGTGTGACTGATGTGTTCACTGAAGAATCTCTGATCTCATTCTCAGGAGAGCGTTCCACATTGGGCATACAATGGTAGTCCAAGAAAAAAGAGGATTATTTGGTCAAAGGTGGACATGAAAATACAAAGGCAGGAAATGCTGGAAGTCTTCTGGCTTGTGGTGTAAGTGGGATCTGCCAGTGAACATTCCCTACCACAAGGTGTCTGAGTCACGGTAACTCATCTGTTATTCTGCTAGCTGTAGAAATTCAACAATAAACATTAAACACTGTAATCTTAAAAGTACAATTGTGTGACTTTAAGTTGCTTTAACTACTTGTAATGATCACATAGAAGATTTATATAGTTTTATAAAATTCATTCAATAAAAATGTCTATTTCAGTGATCTCTGCATTTTGCCAGACTTAATCACATATGGGTATTAAGCTATCTGAATTCCTTTAATTTTCATTCTATCCTGTGAGTAAACAACACATATGACACTTTATTTTGAACCTACTAAAAGCACCCAAATCAAAAAAAAAAAAAAAAAAGAGACATAAACGCGTATAGGTAATCATCAAAAGAACAAAACACAAGTTCTTAGCACTGGCTATCTCCTGGCAACCAGGGTAGGGCTAAGAAAGAAACCTTACTGTTTCATTACACTATATGCACTCGTTACGTCTACCAATATATATTTTTTAAGGTACTGAAACTTCTGATTTTCCTGGTCACTCAGCACAAAGAAATAAGCTTTTTTTTTGGTGGGATTAGGATTTGAACTCGGGGCTTCGCATTTTCAAAGCAGGTGCTCTACCACTTGAGCCACATGTCCAGTCCATTTTGCTCTGGTAATTTTGGAGATGGGAATCTTAAGAACTATTTGTCCAGGATGGCTCTAAACCATGATCCTCCAGATCTCAGTGCCCCAAGTAGCAAGGATTACAGGTATGAGCCACCATTACACTGTAAAAAATATACTACTTATAGAGAGATATGAGACACTGCTACACATGTCTTTTGCACACAGTGGGTATCTTTGACATTAAGTCTAATGACTCAAGATAACATAACAAGGTGCTTTCCTTAGAGTATTTTTATCAAACGGCATAACTAGATTCCCAGAAAAATTAAAATATGGCTTGTCGTAACCTTTTGCTATTTAAAATAAAGTAAAAGAAAGGAAGAGAAAAGAAGAAAGACTTTAGGAAAACTAAGAGAATCCATTCATGAATTATTTATTAAGGTTAGTTTGCAAGTTATGCTGTGAAGTTCCAGGAGTTCACTCAATTTATTTATTGAATGAAAACTATTTATTGAGTACCTACTACTTACCAGGCATCATTTTAGATACCTAAGGAAAACTCCTTGAGGTTTAGATTCTAGAGGAAGACAAAAGAAATGTACATATAATATGGAGATCTTATTTTTCAATTTCTCAAACTGACCTTTTATAAAATCAATATATACATATGTTTTAGCACTGTAACCATTTGATACACTGATTATAAACATGGGATGGCAACTCTAGGAAACTGAAGAAAAATGGGACTTACTAAAAGTATAAGCTCAGAAAAACAAAGAAAAACCTGAATAACCAAGTTCTGGCAGAAAAGAAACTACAGCAATTCCATGTATGGAGAACATTCATTCTACCTTACTTAACTAAGTGTGCTAATAGAAACTCAACAACTTGTGGTCAAATATGCTAGATGAGTAGATGATATAAATGATTAGACAAAGGGATGTTATCAAATCATGAGGCAGAAAGACCTACAGAGAATGACTGGTACACTTTGTTTCTTAACTGCCACATGACAGGATCTTTGAAATGAAATCTGAAATTGACCAGAGCTATTCACTGTTCTGTGATATGCTGTTGGTTTAGAATCCATCTAGGTAATGGCTCTGGTAGCCAATTTTGTAGTTCATTTAATTTGCACTGCTGTGACTACCTATTGCTGCTTTAAGATCAATACCATACTCAGATGGCCCCAAAAGCTCCAGAATCAACCACATACAATGCAAAAACACACAAAAAAATCCTTAACCTTATGTATTGAATCTGTATTTCTACCACAACGATTTTCTTCAACGTCATTTTATTGTAGTGCAAACGCTCCTTCCACTAAGCCTTGGTATTTGTTACATTAAAATTTTAGGAAGATGAGAATTGAGACATCTTTTAACAGAGAGCCCTTAGGCTCCCTAAGCCAACAGTCTACAAGCCATCGTCCCAAAATTTTACATATGGTGAATCTAGACTAATAAGTACTTCATCAACCTTTATTATTTTCCTATTGCAAGTACTGTAAATGTCTCATGTAACTATAAAGATCCTGCTTATAAAGCACAGAACTGACTAAATCTTTTGTTTCTCATTACTTTCCAACACTTGATAGAACAGCTTTGTTTCCAATGGCGCCTTCTTTATTTCACTATTCTTGTTCTAATAGCTTTTCCTTTCCCTCTCCTCCTATCTAGAGCCTATACATTTTTCAAGATCATTTGTCAAGATTCAGCTAAACTCCTTCCTGCTAAAAGCTTCCCCTTATTATTCTGTCCTGCCAGTGCTATTTCACTTTTCTGAAGAATGATGGTAATACAGCAGTCATTTTATGGTGCTGGAAAACAAGATTCAGGGAGGTTAAATAACTTACCTAAAATTGTGCAATTAGCTAATGGGAAAGGCTGGACTATAATACAGACCTTCAAACTTAAACTTCACAGCTTATCTGTACTTCTTACCTCCCATACTATTAGTATTTCCCATGCTAATCTGACTCTGACTCCTCACATTTCAAATTTTCCAGTGGACTCTCCACATCTAGTTTATGCAAATTCAACATATCCTTTAAATCACACGTTGAGTGCAATCTTCTCCATTCAAACTTCTTTTTGACCATTCTAATTCACATTGATTTTTCTCTTTTCCAAGTTCGCTATATTTTAATCAGTATCATATAGTGTAGCATCTTTGTACTCTGCATGTGAGCTATCCATTCACTTCCAAAACACCTTGAAGGGGCAGGAATTTATTAGCCATATTTTACAAATGACCCTAAATTATTCAGCAATTTGTTTTACATTTATACAATTATTCACAATGGTTACTCCAAACAGCTAGGAAACTACCTCCAATGTCTAGGCTCTTTGAATATAAAATACAATTCTTTTGTAGAATTAGAATTCAAGAGTCCTGATCTAATTCTTGGTCCAGAATTCTTTCCATTATAAGCCACAACTTCTGTTACAGGATTACATACATGGGTTAAAACCACAGTTAACATAATCTGAGCCTAACTCTGAGAAACCAATCAAACACAAACTGGAAAAAAATATTTCAACATCATCTATGTTATTAAAGACAAAGAACAACTGAGAAGCAATGTCAGACTGGAGACTAAAGAAATATGTTAGGACTGACAGTGTTGCTCACTGGTAAGGCACTTTTATTTAGCATGCAGGAGAGGCTGGGTTCCATCCCCAGCACCACTCCCTACCCCAAAAAAGATAACTGAATTTTTTTGATAACTCAAGGTAAACAGGAATGAGAATTCATATTATTCTCTTTTATATATTTTCATAAACAATTTAAAATGAAACCTCTTATTAAGAAATCTTGCTAAATGTCTATCTTTCTTCCTTCCACAGCCCACCTCCTCCACAAGTAAGTCCCAATTTGACTTCACACCTTTCTTCTTTCAGGCATTAGCCTCCCTTCTAAACAAGGTGCAACTTTTTAAACCAGACTAAATTCATGTAGATTACAAGCTACATATACATTAACTTTCTCTTTCAATACTAACCTCCCTGAGGGAAAGGGTCTTATGTGGTGATTGAGAAATTTTGTGGTTTAACAAGATTATGTAGCATCTTTCATCATTCTCTCTGAGCCCTGGCTCTCTTTGGCACGGAAAATGAAACTTTCACAATCCCACTGAGCGCATTCCTTATGATATGTAAAGAAGGTGAGGCTGTTTTTATTAAACTACTTCATGTCTGGTGCACTTTTAGGTTTTATGAGTGTTTTAGAATGTTCTTAGCTAAAGATGCAAAATCCATGGAAACGGCAAACAACAAAGAGCCATTAATTACCAGAAATTCAGAATTACTACAAACCACAGAGATATGGGCCGTGAAGAAACTATAATGAAGAACAAACCTCATCCCCAATCCCTCAAAGAAACCTAAGATAATCTCAGCATTTCAAGTGATAGGAAAATAAAACCATGAAAGTGTTGGAAACTCAAAATATTAGGAAAAGTTTTATTCTAGTAATAGATGATAAGCTTAAAGGTTCACCTGTACTATGGTGACAAATTTGCCAAAATGCTCTGCAAAATTACTGTTAAAAAGTTACTTAAATCCATAATATTGTGGTTACTAAGTGGAATACATTCTGTTAGGTGCTATAGAGCTAAAAGAAAATTTTCCCTCCTCCTCTGAAACAGTAAGAAATCTAACTGTAATATAACAGAAATCTAAACACTGTAAGCAAGCCTATGACAAAGCATCTAGGAATTCAGTGAAGAATACAATATCACTCCAAGTTGGAGTATCATAAAAGGTAACATGACGGAACTAAGAAAGCAGTAGTATGGAGAAGTTCAGTGTATCACCTGTTGTAATCCCGTACCATAATGAGATCTGCCTCTAACAAAGGTGTCAAATTTGGCTATATACTAATCTGAAATCTAGTGCACTGGAAGACAAGATCTCTGACCTACAGCACAGCAAGTCAACCCAACACTGAAGCCACACTATTGGGAGATTTAAATTTTGCTGGGCAAGTTTTCATGTAGCTACGGTCAAATGTGAAAAAAAACAGAGCTCTTATCGACAGCTTCTGGCAGACACGGCTAAATAAGGCAACTGCAAGGGTATCTTTAAAATAGCAGTCATAGCCACAAATCAAAGAACAGATTATCATATACATGTAGAAAGGACTGATGATCAATTATTAGTCTTTTCAGCCTCATCCACAAATACCAAACAACTAGCATCAACACCAAATCCAACAGCAATTTTAAAAATTAAAATATAGTTTATTATAGCTGAGTATCTCACTCTTCCTCTCCCCCGCTGCCAGTCGTGGAGATTGAACACAGGACTTCCTCATGCTTGCTAGACAAGCACTCTACCACTTGAGCCACACCTCAGTCCAAATATCCCACTCATTTAACACAATGAACCCCTATCCAAGTTCAAGTAATAAGATTATTAAACAATACATGCAAAAATTAGCCATAGGAAAGCAGCATGTGCAGTATTTCCGTATTTTACTTCTTGTAACCGAGATAAGGGGAGAGGAAGTCTTTTACTACCTCCTGGTGGAATCCTGGAGAGAAACCTGAAGACAGTAGTTATTTTTGGGTGCGCCATTCAAAAATAGAGGAAAAGAAAATTTTTTTTTTCTTTTTGATGGTACTGACATTTGAGCTCAAGGCCTCACATTTGCTAGGCAGGCACTTTACCACTTGAACCACTCTGTCAGCAGGAAAAGAAAATCTTTATTAGCACATTTTAATAGTTTTTTAAACATGTAGTAACTTAGAGAACTCACATCATACTAAAAACAATTATTTCACCTTCTTAATCATATTTAAAATATGAAACAATTTAAAATATGAAAGTGGGGGGTGTTAAGACTCTCCTGACATCTCAGCAGTTGAGAATTAGAGGCAGGAAGATCACAAGATGGAGGTCAGCCTGAGCTACATAGAGACAGCCTGTCTCAAAAACACACAACAAAAAATTTTTAATTTGCCTATTAAAAACTTACAATTACATAACATCTTCACTTTACTCAATTTGTACCAACTGTAGTTGCATATCTACAACTACATCACAGAAACTTTTTGTTTGAAGCAAATTGTTCCCAACCAAGAACTTTTTAAGCTATGTGCAAAGCAATACTCTGAACTAATCTTTAAAATAAGGAAAAGCTCCTAAAACTGAGCAAGATAAATGCTTAAAACATGGAACTGGCTATTCAAAGTTTCCTTATTTAAAAGATTATTCCAAAACTCTCACTTCAAAGTAAAAAATCTTAATTTTTTTTCAATGCTCCCATTTCTATGTTTGGAAATACAGTACTTTGAAAGCCAAGTGTTTAAATTCACTCATTTGACTCAGGTTATATTATCAAGTTTTTCCAAGCCTCAAAATATATGATTCAAATACACCAATCAGAAGAACAAATACATGCTAGTACATTGTCTACTTTCAATAATCAACTGTTCCAACCGATCATTTGAAAATAACATAATTCCCTTTATCAATAAAGGTGACTTTCTTGATTTTCCTGAAAGATTAACAATGAAATTCTATTTATACTATCGCAATTGACATTTTCCTGCAAATTATAAAAGCTGTCATCAATCAATCCAATCTATAAATCATAACCATGTAAAATTCAGAGCCTAATATTTTTATTTCTAATTCTCATCACAACTTTTGCTGTTGCTACCTGCCTCATTCCCATTGTTCTTTGTGTTACTTAAGACAAGGTTACTTTGAGAAGCCGAAAAGAGAACTAGCCCAAACAATGATGCCAATTTTCAAAACAATGTATAACAATGCTCATCAAAAACTTGAGTTAATTCTACCATTTAATCCTTCAAGACAATCACCTCCTGTTTTCCCTCACAAAAAATCACCTCCTGTTTTCCTTTACAAAAAGAAGCCTGGGGAAAAAAGAGTCCCAGAGGAGAAAAGCGAACACAGTGCTTTATTTTCAGCATTTTTTTCTTCAATACCTAGTAAATTTATTCTCTTTATTTGGGCAATGTAGTGGTAGTAAAATTCAAAATCTATTCAATTGCTAGTATATCTAGAGAATACACATAAAAATTCATGAAAAGCTGAGTGTGGTGGTGCATGTCTTTACTCCCCAAAGTTAAGGCAAGATGATCTCCAGGTTCAAGGCCAGCCTGGGGTACCTAGTAAGTTACAGGTTAACCTGTGCTACATTATGTGAGACCCCGTCTCCAAGACAAAAACAAAAATTCATGAAAACCTGTCACTGTACCTGAGGCTGACAAGTGGTGCTATAACAATTAATTGAATTTATACATGCAAAACAATGGAGCTGGAACCCTACTTCATACCACATAAAAAATTACCAGGCTGGATGCAGTGGCTCAAGCCTGTAATACCAGTTGCTCAGGTGGCACAGATACAGGAGCATCAAGGTTCAAGACCAGCCAGGGCAAAAAGTTCTCAAGACCTCATCTCAACCAATAGCTGATTGTGGTAGCAAAGTGCAGGTCATCCCAGCCAGGTATAATTAGGAGGCTCTCCATCTAGTCCTGCAGAGGCACAAAATGAGACTCCGTTTCAAAAATAATAAAGCAGCACAAACAGGCTAGGAGCGTGACTTAAGTGGTAGAGAGTATGCTTGGCAAACATATGGCCAAGTTCAACCCCCTAGTACTGCTCCACCAAAAACAAACAAACAAAACCCTATACACAAAATGAATGAAAAGACCTAAAGGTAAGAGCTAAAACTCTTAAGCTCTTTTTAAAAAAGCATGTTGAAATAGGCAATGGTTCTTTACACAGAGCACCAAAACCAGAAGCAGTAAAAGGAAAAAAGTAAACTGACATCATAAAAATTTTAAACTTTTCAGCTTCAAAGGACACTGTCAATAAGTGAAAAGTTCAGCTAGTGGAGTGGCTCAAGTAGTACCCTGCCACTGGCTTAACACGTGTAATCCTAGCTACTCAGGAGCATCATGGTTCAGAGCCAGCCCAAGCAAATAGTTTGAGAAACTGTATCCTGAAAATAACCAACACAAAACAGGCTGGTGGAGTGAATCGAGTGGTAGAGCGCCTGCCTAGCAACCATGAGGCACTGAGTTCAAACCCCAGTACCACCTAAATGGGGGAAGGGGGAGATGATTTAATATTTCAAAAAATATTAAAAATTTACAGACGTCAAGATTTCACAAGAATGAAAAAAGACACGTTTCCTGTATACATATATATTGCCAATTAATAAAATAACTTATTTTTAAATTCTAGGTGGCAATAAAGAAACCAATGTACTTGATATGCTAACAAGTTCGGGCAATTTTCTTTATATTTAACCACATGACAATTAAAAATAGCTCACTAGATTATTTCATGTCTAGTTTTTCAAATTTTTAAAATAAAAAATACCCTTCGAACCAATAGAAGATTCTATATTCAAATAGTAAGCTGAAGGATGACCCATTTTATGGATTTTTTTTTTTTTCTGACAGTACTGGAGTTTGAACTCAGGGCCTCATGCATGCTAGGCAGGCACTCTACCACTTGAGCCACTCCACCAGCCAGATAACACATTTTCTAAAAAATCATGGGCAAGAAATGCTTACTCCTCTACAAAGAAGACTGTTAAAAGCAGAGTGCTGGGTCCCACTCCCAGACTGTCTGATTCAACTACTTATCTGGCGTTTAGCCAAGAACTTGAATTGCTAACAAGTTACCAGGAGATGTTGATACTTCCAAAACCACATTCTGAGAACTATGCTATCCTGAATCACCTAACAGTATTTGTTGAGAACAAAAAATAGCAATATTAAGGATCCAACAATCATTTGTCAAACTTCATTTACCAAACAGGGCTCATATAATAAAATTAAGATACATGAGAAGTTTTAACACAGTCAGGACTTTCTCAGCATGCATATGACAAGCTTTTCAAGCCCTGCATCCATGATTGCCCCAGCTAGAAATATCTGCTTGTTCCTCTGTGCATCACTAAATTTCTCTATGTAACAGCCAGAAGACACTACTGCCAACCTTTGTCATATGTTTGGTTATTCATATCTCACCTAGTAAACTGATTCTATGGTGGTCTACTGCCATACATTTGCACATCCCTTAGAATTCTTAGTACAGCCTGTCCAAATGGAGTATGTGTTAAAATTAGGATTTAATATAGCCTTAATTTCATCCCAGAACAAAAAGAAAGCACAACACTAAGATTTTATATAATAGAGAAAGTCTAAATCAAATCCTTTCCAAATGACTATACTTAATGTTAAATTGTAACATTTAACGATTTAAGATTTAAGCTTAGGACAAAGAACAGCAGAATGAGAAGTTCAAACCCTAGCTTCAACAATAATTTACAGTAACTCTTTAGTTGGCTGATTAGCTTGAACAGTAATTTACAGTAACTTTTTAGTTGGTCAATTAGCCTATGGTTTTTATAAAATACATTCACAATACAAATGCTAGGCCATTTGTTTTAAAGATGAATCTGCCACAGTATAGGACCTGATGCCCTAAAGTAATTCTTTCCATACTATGTTATTTACATTAAAAATACCTCTGTGTTGTGTCATGTTATTGTGACATGCTGCTTCCTGCTCTATATACAGAGGTTCAAATTGTGTATGTAGTTTCTATTCTCATAAAAACAGGAACCATTGTTTTATGGGATATTCAACACAGAAGAAAACAGCACAAAATTCAGCAACATCTTCAAAATGTTTTAAAGATTATTTGAAATCCTCAGTATCATCAACTACAATTACTCTGATATTTCTAACTACATTATATTATCTTTCCTCTGTCTGCCTTTTGTAGACTGTGACAGGGAAAAAATTTTTTAAAAGTGGGGGGACCTAATGTTATTTATCTTTATCTCCAAAACCTAACAAAGTGCTTGTTATACTGCAGGCACTCTAGAAATACACAAAACAATTGTTTTACTAGTGGTCTTACATACTCCTCCTCATAAAGCTCATGGAACAGTTAGTATCTACATTTGGCTATTTAAGGTAGAAATGAGATACAGAGACACTTCAGAAACTCAAACCCTAAGTACAAGAAAATCCACCAAATTTGACCTATGATGGACTCCAAGGTCAGAACAGATAATGAAGATGTAACTGTCTGAAACATTAGGACAATGAAGGAGTTTGGCTTGGGGCGGGGAGGGGGGAGTTTTAAACATATTTTGGATGGTAGTGCAGAACTGTAAAAGTGAGCAAGAAAAATGAAATCAAAGGACTAGTGGAGAGGACCAAGTGATAGAGCGCCTGCCTAGCAAGCATAAAGCCCTGAGTTCAAACCCAAGTACCCCAAAGAAAACAAAATGAAATCAAGCAAATCAGTCATAATGGTAACTTTTTGTGATCTTTATAATTAAAATACAATCAAAATATTAAAAATTCTCTTACTGTTGGTTAATACAGAAAACTAAAATATTGTGAAACCAATATTCATTTAATGATTTAAAACAGAACACTTGTGAATTAGTTTGTAAATAACAAGTGAATTGTTTTCTTTATAAATAAACTATCAAGTGCTTTGAGCAGTACTTTTTTTTCTGTGGTGTTAACTAATGGTACAGAGCCAGCATCTTTTCTAAATCTTGGGAGCTGTCATGGCTTCCTAAATGAGACCAGTTTCTAACATTTTGCCCTTTTCACTTTCAGTGTCCTGAAATGTCATGAAATGTTTCTGCCAGCATCGGTTCCTCTGATCCTTTTCACACAAGCACTTTCCTCATGTACTGTCCGTAAGTTCACCCTCACTGAATTTCTCCAGCTGCTACTGAGTCTCTTAAACAGCAATGGGAACATTCTCCTGGAAGGCTATGTCTTCTGTAACTGCACTGAAACATTATTCAATTTCATTCTGAACACTACCACGTTTTAGCTATTTCAAGTTTGTTTTCATTGACATTAAGATGTGTTTTAATCGAAGTTATGGGATGCTCAGAGGACCATGGCCCACTAGAAGAAAACAGGTTAAGAGAAGAAATAGGATTTTTGGGGGGTGGGGGGAACACTGGAGTTTGAACTCAGGGCCTCATGTTTACTAGGCAGGTGCTTTTGCAGCTTGAGCCACTCTGCCAGTCCTTTTTAGTGACGGATTTTTTTCGAGATACGGTCTTAACAAACAATTTGCCAAGGGCTAGCTTCAAACAGTGATACTCCTGATCTCTGCCTCCTGAGTAGCTAGGATTACAGGTATGTGCCACAGATGCCCCCAAGTAAATTTACAATTATCACAAATATTAAATTATAATTTTAAGAATTCTTCATGACAAGAACCATCACATAACTATATCAAAAAGTATGACTGAAGAAAACAGCTGCAACTCATCTCAGGCAACTAACTTCTTTTATGATATAAGGAGATAAAATAAAATAATTCTCTTAACTCATGGATACAATAAATAAATAGCTAACAGAATATAAAATATTAAAGCTGAAAACACTAAAAGGTGTGCAATACTCCTTGGAAGAGAAAGGGAAATTACGAGTTCACTGAGAAGTTTTGATAAAACTTGGATGACTCTCAGATATAAAACTGACCAAAATAAGTTATAAGTAAGAGAAAATGCTGTACCATTTATATAAATGAACAAAACAATGAAGTGATGCTGTAAATCAGGATAATAGTTACCTTTCCAGAAGTTAGGAATGAGAAAATGACTGAATTAGTAGTTACACAGGTATGTTCAACTTGTGAAAATCACCAAGCTGTACTTTGTTCTTTTTATGAACTATATATATTAGAAATAATGAGAAGCATTTTTTTTCTTTTGGTGGGACTGGGGATTTGAACACAAGGCTTTGTCCTTGCAAAGCAGGTGCTCTACCACTTGAGCCACACATCCAGACCATTTTGCTCTGGTTATTTGGAGATAAGGTCTTGCTAGCTATTTGCTCAGGCTTACCTTGAACCTCAATCCTCCTGGATCTCAGCCTCCCAAGTAGCCAGGATTATTGATGTGAGCCACCACAGCTGGCCTTAAAAGCATTTTTTTTTTTAAATGGAAGATACTAGTTTTCATCTACCAGTTTGGTTTGGCAAAAAGTTCTCTGACACTTTGTATTACCATACTTACAACTGCTTACTGATAGAAGTTCCAATCATTGGAACACTCATGAAGATACACCTGACAGCGACATTTTTAATTGCACATACCCTTTGACCTGAAACTTCACTGAATTTATCCTTCAAAATATGTCTGCACCCATGCAAAATAACCTGGGACTGAAGAGGGGATGGGGCAATAATGGGGATTTCCCAGAGTTTAAACTGTACTTTAGTCCTTTTGTTTTTAGTTTATTTGTTGAGATAGGATCTCACCACATAGACCAGGCTGGTCAAACTCACAACCCTTCTGCCTCAGCTTCACAAATGCTAGGATTACAAACATGCACTACCATGTCTGGGTTTTGTTTTGTTTTGCTATAGGGTCTCACTAACTTTGACTGGGCTAGCCACAAACTCCAGTTTCTCTTGGCTCTGCCTCTCATGTAACTGGAATTACACACATCAATGTAACTTTTGCTCAGTTATTCATTACAACATTAGCAAAAGAAATGAAATGATCTGCTATTCATCAATATGGGCCTGAGTATTTTACATACAATGAAATATTCAATAAAGACAGAACAAAGAAACTTTTCAGTTGCTGATATGGGCCTGATCTTATGATGTATTGTTAAACTAGGGGAGGAGTAAAACAGGTGTATACAACAGACCTTTGGTCTAGGTCTATGATTCCAAGGAGATCGCTGAAGAATAGCCATGAATGCTCAGGATGCACAGTTTATACTCTAAAACTACCCAAATTTACTTACATTGCATGGCAGGTAGGTCTGAGCATCCATAGCTTGAAACTACACAGAGCAGACTGCCTTGCTGTCACAAAAATTAGTGTTGTACATATTAATGCTGCTCACCAAAAGGGAGATCCTATTTCATACTCTTTATTTCACATACTGCAGTTGATTCAGTTTCCTGTAACAGCCCAACTTCCACTGAAGACATGCCAACCTCTCAACAAATCTAAAATTTTCCCTTTACTACTTTTAAATTTTTAATACACTCACTTTTACCTTGCTTTGGGGCGACATTATGATCACAAAATTAAGGGCAGGGAAACACTGCAGATCACACAATAATTTAAATACAACTAACCATAACACAGGACTGACTGAGAGTTTCTCTGTGTATCATCTGAACCATGTAAGGCACAAACAGGAATTCAAAATTTTTGGTGATCAAACCACATGTAATAAATCTGTGAACTGGGTAAGCTCACTGTAATATAATACAGTATGGGGGAGGATACTGTATACTTGTTTGTATATTACCCCATCATCCCTGGAAGAGACTATTAGCACCGGTTTCTCCAGGGAAAAGAAGCACACATCTAGGAAACAGGTGTGGGAAGATTTTCCACAGTATATACTTTGTTACTTTTTTTAAATTGGATTCATATAAAATGCTCAAATGTTTAAAACATAGGCACCTTCAACAGAAGCAAAAACAGACCCATAAAAAGATCATCAGAACCTAGAATAAAATAATTGCTAATGATTTCACAGAAGGGCATCTAGCTATGAAAAGGACACTGAACTTAGGATTGTGAAATTAGTTAATTAATGAGCTTACAATACTGAAAGTGTCACAATGGCAACAGAAACTAGGTTTCAGAGAATATACTAAGGAAAACTTCTTAACCAAATCAGAGATTTCCATTTCAAGGTATCTTACAACTACTAGACATGAATCCAATAAAAGATGACTGACAGAGTTCTAATGGATTTAATCGTAAAAGAAAACAGAAATGGACAATAAAGAGACCCGAGAAGTTACTGTCATTCCAGAATCAGAAAACCCTAAGTGATAGAACATTTGTGTTTTTTTTCTCACCTGCACCTCCATATATGTTGAAATGATATGGAAGCTAACACTCATTACAAGGTTTTTGACTTCTTCTGCTACATGGTACAAAGACAACCCTGGAGTTGGAGCCAGAGAAGCCATAGTCCAAATCTACCTCTGCCAAGTAATTAAGGATAGCCTTAAGCACAGTACTTAACTTTCAAATCTAATACTACATTTATGTAAAACAGGAGTATTATTACCCTCCTATGGTGTCTTCATAAGACATACGAAGACATGTTTTACGTGTGTGTTATATATGTATATGTACACACACACTAAGTTTAGCATTTGTTTAGTGGGGGGAAAAAAACACTGAAAAAAAAATGTAGACCATTTATTAATGCCCAACCTGCTTGGTAAAATATTAAAATTCTCTGGGTTTGTTTTGGTTTGGTTTAAAGACAGTCTCACTAGCCTCAAATTTGGTATGTAGCCCACTGACCTGAAACTTTTGATTCTCCTGCTTCAGCCTGCCCAGTGCTGAGATTACAGGCACAGCCAGCAAAAATACTAAAATTCTATTGATCCAATGTGTCTATCTCTTCCTCAAAGACAAGTAGCAACCCACACAAAGTGAAACTACCTTATTTGCCTGATCATAAAAAGACCCTGGGCTGAAGGAGTGGCTCAAGTGGAAGAGCACCTAACTAGCAAGCATGAAAGACCTGGGTTCAAACTCCAGTACACACACACACACACACACACACACACACACACACACACACGCACACACATACAAAAGACCCTGAAGGGAGCTGAAGGAGTGGTTCAAGTGGTAGAGCACCTGACTAGCAAGCATGAAGCCCTGGGTTCAAACTCCAGTACAGACACAGACACACACACAGACACAAGAGACACACACACACACACACACACACACACACGCACGCGCGCGCGCACGCAACCCTGGAGGCAGAG
This sequence comes from Castor canadensis, assembly GCF_047511655.1. Lineage (NCBI taxonomy): Eukaryota > Metazoa > Chordata > Mammalia > Rodentia > Castoridae > Castor > Castor canadensis. The sequence continues at coordinate 92,078,567 of NC_133390.1, read as the reverse complement.
TCAAGGAATACGGAATACATGAAGGACAACAGAACCACACTCACTTGTATATCCATTCCTTCTTATCACTCACTGCATCCTGACCTAAACAATGCATGAAGTATCTGGTCTTCCAAAGATACTTAGGTCACATAACTAAACAACAACAATAACTCTAAGTAGAAAGATATTTGACATCTTTTGTCAAATCTTAAATACATTAACATTAGTAATCACTGACATCTTCCAACACAGGCAAGATTCCTTGTCTACTAATGTTCACACTGTACAGGAGAAAATTTATTTGTAATAACATGAATAAGAAGAACTCTTACAGTTATTGCCAAAAGGCCTGAAACTGGCCTGAGCATATTCCTTATTGAAATAAATACTGGCATGGCACACATACTTGATCCATGCACAAAATATACTGATTCTTAATGTTTCTTTCAAACCATGGATCCAATGAGCTCTGACCTGTCTGTACTAGCTTGTAAGCATGGTTTATTGCCAACAATAAGACTGATGGTTTACACATAATTTTAGTGAAACCAACCAGAAGGCTCTGCAATTGAGGCTAGTTAAGATGCAGGCAGGATGTGCCAGTGGGAGTCTGTTACAAGCTCTTGTGAGCTAAAAGTTATCTGTATACACATTAGTGATCCTGATCTGAGAGAAAAAGATATCCATAAGGCCCTACAGAGGGCAAGCAATTGAAGTTCACATTCCACCTCTTCAAGTACATTGCTGTAAGGCAGCCTTTGGTCATGATGTAGCTTACTTTAATGCAGTTGTACTACATTCTTTTTCTGCAACTATCTATGGATATCAGTGCTATCATTTTGGGTTAAGTCTTCTCAGCAACCATACATTGCCTAACTTGCTACTGTTAATGGAACCAAAAATTAAATAAAATGAAGAAATTGTATTAATTGTCATTTCAATAAATAAAATAATGAAATACAAGTAAGTGTAAAGCCATTGAGGCAATTATTAGAGACTATGGCCAGAAAAAGAGGAGGAAACACATGACCTGAGGTCCAACTGACAAGAATTCAAGCAAGTGACAACCAGGGATAAGAGATTCCAAGCAGAGAATCACAGCAAGTTCATAGGGTCTGAGGTAAAAACAAGTTTGATTAGAGAAAAGCAGAAGTGTGACAAGAGAGTGGTAAGCAAGGGACTAGCCCTATAATGCCCCAAAGTTGTGCTCACTTTTTACACCAGATGCACAGGCACACTATACTAAATAAACACATTCTATACTAGGTAATGACTAAGAACCAGAATATCTTCTCTCTGGAGTTAGAATATTTGGGAAAACACAGAGAGTAAGAGTATATTGGCAGTCTGTGGGTTTCACTCCTCTGATTTTTCTTTAGAGGGACTGCATACAGTTCTTAGGGGTTTTCAAACATAGCACCTTTACTCTCATTAAAAAAAAGAAAACTTAACACAAGCTAGGCAAATCAGACATGTTCCTAAATATCTGAAAATAAACAAGAGCAAGACTACACAGGTAAATAGCTGGAATTGATTAGTCATTACCCAGTTAGCTCACTGATTCTTATAATCTAGATTCTTTGTTCTTCATTTAAGTAGACTGCTTCTGTTGCTTGCAACCAAAAAAAAAAAAAAAAAAAAAATCACAAGTCTCTTAGAAATTAAAGAGTGCGACAGAGGTCAGAAATCACAATGTACCAGGAACCAGTAATGCAAAGAGTTTAGTCTGGTCTAATGAGATAGGGAAACAGAAAAAGGAACTGAGCTAGAATGACAGAAGACAAGACTTGAAAGCCTAATACTTACTGCTGATCTGGAGGAGAATACATGATAATTCAGTCTCAAAATATATGACATTCTAGAACTCATGACAATTATGCATGAAGTCAGAAAGAGAAAACAATCAGTTATGGTCAAAACTATTGCAATTCCCTTCAACACCAGGCTTTGCAGCTTTAACATAGTTCCTGTTTTTCCATACCTCCCTTAAATAAAATTCCATTTAGCTGGAGGTAGTCTGAGACAGACCCTATTCCTTAGCCCTTTAAGAAGAGGAAGGAAAAATAAACAAAACAAAAATAAAACCACCAGGGACATATCTGTAATTTCCCCATTTTCCCTTCAAGGTTTTAAACTCTGTATATGGGGAGGAGGTTAATTGGGGTTTGAACTCAGAGCTTCACATTTGCTAGGCAGGCACTCAACAGCTTGAGCCACACTTTCAGTCCACGTTTTTATACTCATTATATATACTAATGTCTTTCTCATCCTGCATGCTAGTTATGTCTATATGTTTCTATAGTAATAAAATGTTACCTCCCTAAAAGCAAAAATGTTAGAATCACAGTGCCTACCTAATACAATAGCTGGCATACAGCCAAATTAACCCTAATAGATGACTTCTAATTATCAAATACATCATTCCTGATCTTCTAGGCACTTTTATGTATTTCGCTAATCTTTGTAATCAAGCTAAGAAAGAAAATATAATTATTCCCAGTTTAGAGCTGCAAAATCACTCTCAAGAAAATTAACCAAAGCCATTAAACTAGAAGAACATACACCTACTTGAACCCAAATCTCTCTAATCTTCCCACTATTTCAACAAACCAAGATCAAATTCAATTTGTAGAACATGAAATAAATTTAATGAGTCATTCCTTTTTGTTTGTTTTTGAGACAGGGTCTCACTATATAGCCAAAGTTATCTTCAAACCTGCAGTCTTCCTGCCTCAGCCTCTCATGTGATGAGATTACAAGCATGTACCACGACATACAGCAAATTATACCACTTTACATAACGGACAAATACTGTTTCATGAAATAGAAATTTCAAACCAGGCACCATGGCCCTACCTACTTGAGAGGCTAAGATCATGAGGATCATGGTTCGAGGACAGTCCTGACAAAAAGTTCAAGACACCCCCTTTTCTCAACCAATAGCTGGAAACAGTGGCAAGCACCTGTTATCCCAAACTGTCTGGGAAGCTGAGATTAGTAGGATCACAGTTCCAGGCCAGCCCAGGCAAAAAAAAAAGTCTGTGAGAACACATCTCAGCGAGCAAAGACAGGGCATGGTGGTCTACGTCAGTCATCTCAGAAATAGCATGAAGCACAAAATAGGAAGATAGTGATCCAGGCTGGCCTGGGCAAAAAGTGAGGCCCCATCTCCAAAATAACCAGAGCAAAATGGGCTGGAGGTGTGGCTAACATAGAACACCTGCCTCACAAGCTCAAAGCCCTGAGTTCAAACCCTTGTACCAACAAAAAGAGAAAAAAAAAATACAAGTTTCATAGATACACGTAGAAAGCAACAATGCTAAATATTTAATTTTTTAAAAGAAGTTGAGGCCAGGTGCCAGTGGCTTATGCCTATAATCTTAGCTACTGAGGAGGGAGATCAGGGGATAGCAGTTCAAGGTGATTTAAGGAAAATAGTTCTCAAGACCTAACTCCAAAATAACCACAGCAAAATGGACTGGCAGTGTGACTCAAGTGGTAGAGAACCTGTTTTGAAAGCTTGAAGCCCCAAGTTCAAACCCTAGTCCCAACAAAAGAAAGTCTCAAAGTCATAAGACTATCTTTATTAGTACTATGTGCACTGATACATCTTTCATTTTTCATTAAAAATCTGATGTTTAAAACATTTGAACAATACAACCCTTCACTTAATGTCCTACATACATAGAAAAAAAAATAAGCAATGTTAATTGGAAAGGCATTTGGGGCATAAGTGCTGTATCTCTCCTCCACTAACAAAGTGTATTCTGAAATTGTACTGTACATTTAAAAGATGACAAACAATGAGTGGGTGATCTTTCACTCTCTTCCCCCCAGGTTTTTACTAAATCATTTTCAAAAACTGTCCCCTTACTCTGCTATGCTTCACTAAAGGTAACAATCCACTTTTTTTCCAATTTTCTGACCATTTTCATGAGTGATTAGAAAAATATTCACCAATAGATACTGTCTCTTAAAGAAGTAACTTTATTCACATGCATAACCTTCATATAAAACATTTTAAATGATCCCACATAAAGAAGGGATGACAGAAAGACTAATTATAATTATCCTGATTTGATCATTACATACTTTATACATGTAGAAATATCACACTAAACCACATAAATATGGGCGATTATTATGTGTCAGTAAAAAAAAAAAAAAAAAAAGGACAATCTCACCAAGTAATGGTGTCTACACTTATCCATGTTTTCTTCAGCAAGAGGCCATATGCCCACAGAACAGCAGTTGAGCACTGTGGCAATAAGAATTACAATGTTCTTTGCCACTGTGAAGAAAAAGGATGATTTATTAATTCCTCTAAGACACTATGCCAAGAAAAATAATGAACATTAATAGACATGTTTGGGGCCTTTTAAGATCAACCACAAGCTGGGTGTGGCGGTACATGCCTTAATTCCAGCACGTAAGAGGCTGAGGCAGAAGACCCCAAGTTCAAGCCACCCTGGGCTATATGGTGAGACCTGTCTCAAAAAACAAAACAAAAAAAACTTTCAAAGCAGTGAGCTAAATAAATTTATCTATCTGTTCTCCTTCCTAAGATCCCACCAAAAAAGCAGAAGAAAGACTTAAAAAGAAATGACAGGCCAGGTGTCAGTGACTCACACGTGTAATCCTAGTTACTCAGGAGGCAGAGATTAGGAGGATCATGGTTCAAAGACAGTCACGGGCAAATACTTCATGAGACCCTATCTCAAAATTACCCATCACCAAAAAAAGGGCTGGTGTTCTGGTTCAAGGTGTAGGTCCTGAGTTCAAACCCTAGTACCGAAAAAAAAAAAAAAGAAGTCAGCACTGTTGCAAAACAAGGTGTCACTGGATAACCATAAATTTTAAGGAATTCTGGACAGTAGAAAAAAACTGATCGACAGAGAAACACTGAACACATATCTAGGACACAAAAATGCTTTCAAAGACACACTGAGAAATTCCATATTATAACCAAACTAATCACACCTACAAAGAGAAAGAAACAATTAAGTTACTTCATAAGGGTACTGCATTATCTGGATCTGGACAAATCAGCTCTGTTCACTTTGTGAACAGAGGTGCTGGTGGTGGCAGCTTCTGCTATTATGTTACAGTGAGAGAGATGAGCTCTACACAACAATGTCATGTCTAGCTTCCTGTGAGAGTAGTCAGGTCTGAGAAAGAAATAAAGAAGATGGAAGGGACCTCTAATGCAGAAAGAGGAATGAAAGGGACTGGTGGGGGAAAGGGTCAAAAAAGAAGGAAAGGAGGAGGGACCTCAATGCCAGCCAAAACATTGCTTCTCTTAAAGATATCACAGTTATCCAAGTGAACAGGGTCAAAAAAGGGGAGAAATACAGTATTATTATTGTTAATATTATTATTTCAACCACTTTAACCTTGATATAATTTTAAAACTTTTTACATATTAATGAAGTTTTGCAGAGTACATGAAGTAATGGTGGAGAACATGATGGAATATAAACTAAAAAATAAGTATCAGCTAATCGTATTAAACACTTACGTGGCAGACACTATACTAAGCATTTTAACTATTTCTCATGTGCAAAAAAGCACTTATCTCAGTGCTTGCACACAGTAAAAATTCAACAAAATATTGGACATTACTTATTAAATTCTTGCAACCAACCTGTAAAGAAGGTGTATGAGCAAAACTCCAAAGCAACAGGAATGTGACACTGCCATCTAATTGGTTAGACTTGAATTCAGTGAGGATAGTTAATGATGTACAATGGATCTCTCATAATGCATTCAGATTTAAAACAAAACTTACCATCTGCAATGAAGTACCTACTTAGAACAGGGTTTGGGGAACCAACTAGAGACTGTAGGGCATGACATAGATATACAAGGACAGTGGAGTGGGACAGTTGCTTCTAATAGTGCTGAAGAGTGTTCAAAAACAGAAAGTGACATTCACAGTATTAAGTTCTTGACGCAAGGCAGTAACAAAGAAGGCAGTTACCAGGTATAACATAAAAGTAATTTGTTTTAAGGCCACAGGCCTCTGTCATAAATACCCAACTACACTGTTATGACCTGAAAGAAACCATTAAACTATACACAAATAATTAGTATGGCTATGTTCAAACAAAATTTTATATACGAACACTTGAATTTCAGAGAATTTGCATTTGTCACATATCATTATCCTTTAATTTTTTTCGATGACTTAAAAATGTAATACTTGAGAGGAAGAGATTGAGAAGATCGTGGTTTGAGGCCAGTTGACCTCCTATGCAGGAGGTAAAAATAGGAGGACTGCAGTCCAGGTCAATTTGGGCAAAAGTATGAAACTCTATCAAAAAAGTAACTAAAGCAAAAAGGACTGAGCGGGCGTGGTTCATGTGGGAGAGCACCTGCCTAGCAAGCAAGGTCAAATTCAAACCCTAGTACCATCAGGAAAAAAAAAAGTAGAACAACTAAAGCTCATGGGCTTTTTTTTAATGAACAGGTGGCAGGCCACAGTTAGCCTGCAGGCTGCAGTGTGCCAACCCCTGAGCTAACGCCTCTAAAGCCAAAAATCAAATGCATAGTCTGATTTTGTTGAATTATTTAATTATAACATCAAGATTAAAGAAACAGGAAACTAGTGTTAAAAACAGATTTAGCTACATGAACTCTGGACAGCCCCTAAAACTATAACATAAAAGACACTCCTTTAGAATCCTCTATGATCAATGCCAGAGATATGGAAACTACAACCTATGGTCCAAATGATCCACTGTATTTATACACAATGTTTTATTGCAACTGACAACTTCACTTACATATTATCTGACTGCTTTGCACTACAGTGGCAGCATAAAGTGGTTTTTTCAAGTGACTATGCATATCTGGACTCCCAAAAGAAAAACTTGCTGACCCCTGATCTATACAAATAAATAACTATGTACGGCATACTTAAAAGCCTGGTAAAGGGGACATAAGCCACCAAGATAGAAAATCACAGCTTCTCCAAGCTCAGGTAATGCAAGGAATCCTTCAGACAAGGCGCTGTGACTACAACACAGTACTGTGATTCTTCCCTTGGTTTTCCAATAGCTACTTCTCAAAGTAACCATGTAGTTGGAAAATAAAATATCCAGACCTTTCTGAGACTAGAAAACTAATCCCTAAAGACCTAGATAATACCACCGTAATACTTGTGTCAGAATGAGGGACTATAGTGGCCAAATAATAGATGAAGTTTTGGCCCAAGTCCATTTATCAAAGAGTGGATCAATTCTTTCATCCTTCTGTTATTTCCCCAGGTGTTGAATGTATAGCTGCCAAGAGTAGTCTCAGGTTACCACCAACTGACAAAATCTCACAGTAATGCCATAATAGTATGACTGACATAATATGGTATTATTTTATCAGGTAAGAAGACCCCCGGAGTGATCCCTCCATACAAAAGTAATAATGAATTCCTGGGAGAATTATCAAAGAATTCAAATTAAGGATTGCAATCCTTACCATAATACAATGTCTGGCAAATGCAGAGCACAAATATTCTTACAGAATGACAGTACAGGACCATGGCATGGTGACACATGCCTGTAATCCCAGTTACTTGGAAGGCAGAAGTCAGGAAGATCACAGTTCCAGGCCAGCCTGGGCAAAAAGTTAGCAAGACCCCATCTTAACCAACAAGAAAGATGAGCATGGTGGTATACACCTATGATCCCAGCTACATAGGAAGGACAGATAGGCTGATCATGGTCCAAGACCCATCTCAATTTTATAAGTTGCAAACAAAAATAATGCCGTTTCTCTTACGCATTTTATTTCAGAATAAAATAAAAACATGCTGCTGTAATAAAATTGCCTTTAATCACTTAACAAGCCTAACCTTGATGTAAACAGTAAATGCCTATAAACATAATAAATTAAGAAAGCTAGTATTTTTATAACATAAAACAGTATCATTTATAGGTTTTCAGTCACATAATTGTTGTCCAGCAAAAATAAAAAGCTCTATGGAGAACTCTTCATACCTGCACATGACAGACGCTATTTTTTGGGAATTTGCAGACTGTAATTATGACACATAGTCCAAAGAAAGCAGTAACTTCCTTATCATGTTAACTACTTCTTTCCTTTTGTGTTGAGTAATTGAATTGAGTAGTGTCAAAAAAAAAAAAAAAACCACTCAGGTTCCCTGTTTGGAGTCTGGTGGGGTCTGAGCAGTGCCAGTGGCCCTGGCTCAGCCCACCATGCCCTCTCCGTTCAGAAACTTCACATTCTGCACCCTGCTTCACTAACAGCAGGCTGGAGATGACCTGGGGCTGAGTGCTTTGTAGGGAGTTGCTTCGTCAGGGCCTTCTGAACAGTAGTGTCCCGTGAAGTACTAGATACTATTTATGTAACAATGAGCGCGCTTTTTTTTTTTTTTAACAATACTCTTTCAGAAATTTCTAACTACTTTGTAACTGCATGACTTAATCTGGTGATAAAGGCAGTTATTAAAAGTCTACCTTTTCAAAAAAAAATTGCAAAACCCTATTCAAAAAACACTAAAAAAGAGCTGAGGGCATGGCTTAAGTGGCAGAGTGCCTACTTAGCAAGTGTGCGTACCTATCAGAGTACCTATCTCAGTTATCACCATATTTAAAAAAAAAAAAAAAAACAGTATTTTAAGCCACGTCTGTGGTGGCAACATGTGAACTCCCAGCACTCAGGAAGCTGAGGCAAAAGTATCACATGTTTAAGGCCAGCCTGGCCTACACAGTAAGACCCTGTCTCAAAAAAAAGAAAAAGAAAGAATGACTATTTTAATCTTAATGATAGAGCACAGCTGGAACCCAAATATAATCTGTTTAGTGTAGTACCTGGCATGCAGCTTCAGTCATGACAAAAACGTTTTCTATCTCTGCAAACAAATTCCCAAAGCAACTGGTTATCATTTGGCTTAAGACAGCAGTACATGTTATTCACCATACTTGCTCAAGTCAACTCAACTTCCTAGTTTTCATGATTTTAATTATCTCACCACACCCATGGACATCATACTAGTTCACTACACTGATAGTATCAGGCCAAAAGGACTTTGTGATGAGGAGCCAGCAGTGCTCTAGATGCCCTGATAAGACCTGCAAGCCAGAAAATAAGTACCAAGAAGATACAGAATTCTGACACCAGTAATTAAGTTCTACAGGCTGTGAACTAAGTGAACTGTGGCATGCCAGGATATACTCTCAAAAGTGGAAGAAGTCACTATCCCTTATGTCTCCTACAAGTAAAAAAGTAGCAAAAAGCTTGCTGGGCCTCTTTGAACACTGGAAACAACATATACCAAAATTCTGTTGTATTCACTGAATGACCTGGCATTCTGCCATTTTAAGTGTTACCTAGAGGAAGAAAATTCTCAAATTAATCCAGACTGCACTACAACTAGTTCTGCCAATTGACCATAAAGAACTATGACTGCAATGGTGCTCAAAGTGTCAAAAGATCAGTGTCATAACAAGCCACTGACAAACTCTAAGGATAATCACAGCCGACACCCCTAAAAAGGGCAAAAACATGTCTTCTTTGTCAAACCAAAATTCTTTTGAAAAAAGTCCTTAAAAAATTTTTGTACTTTTAGAGAATGAAGATCTAAGCACAGATGACTCTGCAACCTGGGCTGTCCACCACGAATTATCTATCATCTGATATACCAAGGTAAAGCTGATGTGGCAGATACAGTCCATTACTCTGTGATAACAGTATATGGAGGACAGTAAACAGACTGGTTATGAAGCACCAGCTCACATTTTCAGTGTCTACTCCTGATGCACTGCTTTCTCTTCTCCAACCAAGTTTATGACTACATGGAGAGTTTGCTGTAAGTGGCTAACTAAGAAGGAAAAACTGAGTTCAAATTAAAGATAATTCTGCACTTTATGCTGGTATCATACAGAAATAAACTCTTTCAACCTTCTGGGTAGCTCTAAAAGTGAAAAAAGAGAAATCCTCCCTTGGGGCAGTGTATGTTACAGTCCACACTATTAACAAGGGGAAAGAGAGTGAAGTGCATACTGGTTTCTGAATGGGGACTAATCAGGTGGCTAAATTTGCATCCAGTAACTCAGAAGAAACAAATATAGAAGCTGGGCATGTCAATGCACACCTATAATCTCAGCACTTGGAAGGCAGAGGTAGAAGGATCACAACTTCAAGTCTAGACTGAATACGTAAGTTCCAGGCCAGTCTGCAAGACCCTAGCAATCTTAAAAGTTAGAGAATGAAAAATATAATGTAATACACTATAAGCCATAGAATAAAAGAGAGCATGGTGATAAAAAGTAAATAACCAAGGGGGGGTGGTGTTAAACTGATACCTATAATACAGATATATAGATATAGTGCTCATATATAAGGCAAAACCCCCTTGGACCATCAATATACACTTTTTAAAAAATGAAGGACAGGAGGGTAAAACAAGTCTTTTCCAGGGGTGTATATAAGCAGGAGTGGCTGAGTAAAAGGAAAGGGTGAATATGGTGGATGTATTTAGAAGAATGAAACCTACTGAAATTGTTTTAAGAAGTGGGGGGGGGAGAATGATGGGGGGGTAAATCTAAAATATTATAAGCACACATATAAATATCACAATGTGGGGGGCAAGGAGATTGAGATTTAAAATGCTAGATAAAACTTACTGACACCAGGTAGATCTCAAGGCTTATTTGATATTATACTGATTCTTCAATTGCTTACCTAAATAGCACAGGAAAAGCAAATTGAAACAAATTTGTCATTACTGCACTAAAATATGAGTTACCTAGCCTTGGCCGTGGGCCAAATCCAAACTGCTTTTGTACAGCATATAAACTTAAAAATAATTTTTACATTTTTAGATGACTACTAGGCATAAGGAATGTGAAAATCATATGAACTTCCATTTCAGAGTATCATTTGAAAAAAATTTTTATGAAACAGTCACTTCTTATTCATTTAAATACTATCTATGGCTATGACCCACTTCAACAGTGCTGTTATCTGATTCTTTGCAGAAACAGTATGCTGCCCTTTGCTCTAAAATTATTCTAATTTCTAAGAAAATGCCAGTATAAACAAATCTTAAAGTAGATATCTATGTAGTTCTATTATCCCAGGTTCTCTACTTTGAGAATATGACATACATATAATCATACTATACCATTTGCCCAATGATTAAATCAGAAAGTCTTTTTTTTCCTCTTTCTCTCATCTATCTGCTTTCATAACAAGGGTAAACCTATCAAACTAGAAATTAGTACGAAGAAGGACTGTTTTCAGAACAATCAAGATGGTGGTAACCAAGAGCCAAATGTACCTCTTCTTATTCATCTTCCCTGGAAACTGAAGTGAGACTTTGGCACTGAGTTCTTAAAGGGCTGTACAGGAGAACAGGACTCAAGGATACAGAGGAGCAAACAGTATGTAGTATGTCACAGGTATTACTATTTTAGTTAAGAATGAAGACTTCTCAATTTCTTAAAGCTAGACAAAATAGAGCCAAACAGAAATCCACAGTATTAAGGGTACATGTTAAGAACTTACAGCACGATGGGTGCCTTCAATGCACGTCAAAATTCAGAGATCGAAAGTCACTAAAATTAAATACCAACTAGTCACCAATCCTGTTCTCCTCTTTCAGTAACTACAAACTGAGTTATCTAGCAAAAAGAATACATGTGACTTTGACATGCTCAGATCTATTCACTGCTTTCTCCTGCCATGCAGTTCAGTGTTTTAGATTTTTTTTTCCAGCTCCACCAATAACTTTCTGCTTGAAAAACTAAAAGCTTCTATTCAAATGCCATGCAGCCGAGAAGACAACTAACAGAACTAATTATCTAAGGACATGTGAAATAATCCCCAAAAAAGCTGTAGAGTGAGGTATTAATCAGAATGGAGAAACAGGAAAAGTTTTATCTATTACCTTCATTTAAAATTCAAGACACAAGCCATACCAATGCTGTAATCTCAGCTACCTGGGAGGCTGAGATCCGGAAGATCTTGGTTTGAAGCATGATCCAAGCAGTAGAGCAGCTGCTTTCCAAGTGTAAAGGCTGGAGTTCAAACCCCAGTCTCACCAAAATAAAAATAAAAAATATTCAGGCCACAAATTAGAACAATTTGTGAGAATGTGATGTAACCTCACTATACTGGAATGTGAGCCAGTTATTCAAAATTTGAAACTCATTCTTTCCTAGAAATATTATGTATGATGATTGTTTCTAAGGTAGTTTGTAAAAGCAAGTAATAATTTTTTAAATGCATAGGATTACAGAATCAGAACAGTTTAAAGATGTTGTTCAACTCCTTTACTTTATAATAACGCAGCTGTTTTCAAGAGAAATCTAGTCACTTACCCAGTCACAGTGTTATGTAAAATTAAAGCTGGAAAGACAGCCAAATCTGAGACTCAAAACCACACATATTTTTCAGTCTGCAGCATCTCTAACTTATGAAGTATTTTTAAGTATGTATCAAAAGCTTAACTTCATCAGTGTGTATGAGAAGCAGCATTAAGAAACCGTTGCATCTGATTCTTTTAGTTGATGGTTTATATAACCCAGCAAACAGGATGAGTGTGAAACCAGCTGTATCCCAGAGCACCTGTAATATATTCCCTAGCTCAGCTACTGTGAAACTTTTCACCATAAAAGGGTAAAAGGAGTTTTTCCCATTAAGAGACTACATTCTCTTGTCCTAAATCCTAGTATATCCAATTTGTTCCAAGATAATTCAAATGGGTAACAAGGTGAGGGAACATCAGGAATAAATTGAGAACAAGTACAGCAAATTAATACTCATTTGGCCTGGCTGTGTTGAAAACTTACATAAAGCTCCCTGCTGTCACTCTTCTTTTTTAGTCCATAGGACCTCTCTCATAAACTGCTACCTTCACTCTGCATTATGAATTTTAATCTTCAATCCTAGATCACTCTCTCTCCTCTGTTTGGTTTCCCTGAAGCCACACATGTGACTGAATACCCAATTCTCAGCTTTTGCAGAAAACTGTTATATCTACATCTATTTCCCTCACCTACTCAAGTTAATACTGGCTCTGGATTCTAGCTATTTCTAAGTATTTCTTCTATATTTTCTGTATAGATTTCTCTAGGTATCATTCTTGTTATTCCTTCAGAGTTTGATATCCCTTTCACTTTGCTTTTGATTAACCCTAATTGAGTTATTACTGCTTCCATTTCCCTCTGCTTATTGTCTGCTTTCCATGCAGCTTTCCCAAAACCCCCTGCAGCTCTTCACCATTCTGTCTCACATTCCTTTACAAGGTAGGCTATCCAACAAAACTACACAGCTTACAAGCTGCTTTGTAACTGAGACAAGTACCAGTCTTACCTTTTATGGACTCTAGAAGGCAGTAAGCTGACCTTCCCTTGCCCCGTATTTGATTAATGGTAAGGCCAAGATTTAATGCAGTATAGAATAATTCTTCACCAACCAAGAATTCATCTTATCTAGAATTATATAAACCCCTGTTTCAAAAAAATAATTTAGGGAAGCATAAGAAAAACAGGACAATATATATTAAAACTAATGCGTAATGCAAAACAGGACATATGTAGCATACTATGCACTGCAAATTCCAGTGTAAATATGGGAATTTAGAACAAGGTTACCTATGGTACAATTTTTAATTTCCAATCATATGTTAAGGATTGAAAATGTTGTTGGTGTTCCTTCTAAGAAACAGTTCAGAGGCAGTAACTAAAAGGAGCTAAGAAGCTGATGGGCCTCTAGACAGATGTAATTAGGAAACTGATGGCTGAGCACCATTACCTTGGACAACTACTAACGCTGAAGGATAGAAAAACCCAGAAGTTAATCTAACATCCCTGAAGTGGTATTAAACAAATACTCTTCTACAAACAATTGAATATAAATCAATTATAGGTACATCATCCTATAGGCCCATGTAAACAACTATTTATCTTCCCCACATCCAAAACTAAAGTTATAAAAATACAATATGGTCTCTAAAATCATTAGAATTAAAAATTCTTCAATTAGGCACTATAGTCACACCTTTAATCCTAACACTCAGGAGGCTGAGGGAGAAGATCAGAAGCCTGGGTTACAATTTAAGACTGACTCAAAAAAACCGAGATACCAAGTTTCAGATTTCTTGCTCTAAAACGTGAAGGGCAGAACGATTTTCTTTTTTTGATTCTGTAATGAGAATGATGATTTTAACTTATGTGGAATGCAGTTAGACTTTCCTCAATGGACAAAAAGAAAAAGCTCTCATCAGAGGTTTAAATGCTGAGCCTGAATCCTGCTGCTAAGGAAAGAAAGCAAACAGCTCACTTCCAAACTGAATAAACTAGTTCCTAAAAATTGTGTAAATTATCAAATGCTAAAAAGATTGCAAAATGATAAGTAAATAATCACTTACTGCACAATTTGGGGTATCTACAGTTTATAAAATAAGAACCCCCCCTTTTAAAAAAGAGTATGTTCAATGCTCGGTATTATGAGAAATACATAATTAAAAAGAAATACTATATAAAAGACAGTATTTAACAGGGCGCCAGCTTGTAATCCTAGCTACTAGGCAGGCAGAGATCAAGAATTGAGGTCCAAGGCCAGCCCTAGGCACAGTTCAAGAGACCCTATCTCAAAATACCCAACACAAAACAAGGCTGGTGGAGTGGCTCAAGTGGCAGAATACTTGTCTAGCAAGGGTGAGGCCCTAAGTTCAAACACCAGTACACCCAAAAAAAAAAAAAAGTCAATATAAAATTTACATACATATAAATGACAAGTCTAAGCACTTTACTTTTTGACTGGCATGTATTAATTGTACAAAGAGGTCATGTATATACCTTATTTAACGTCTATCAAGTATTTGGTCATATTCGCCCCCTCTATTACTCTTTTCTTACCTGTCCTCCCTCTTTAAACAATTTTTAACCAATGTCATTATTCCATTTTCATACATGCATCTGAAGTATCAAAGTAGCTACCTGAAAACACCAAACAGGAAATTCTCATCATGTTTTCAGCATCATGAGTTCTTTTGTTCATTCTCTACTCGTTCTTAAAGGAAGTATTATATAGCATCCCTTTCAAGTACTAAAGATATATCATTCTTTAACAATTCAGTGGGGTAGAGGGAATCACTAAATTATAATCAGCACTACACGTTAGGAATTACCAGCCCCTATAAACAAGTAACTTAACTGCTGCCACCTGGTGCACAGGGCTTGGTGAAAACTGTGATGGCCATTTATTTTTGTTTTTAAAACAAGCTATGTTAGTCCCCAAATTTTGAGGCACTAGCCATATATTTGCATAAGGACTCCACATTCTGCTTGTTTCAGTAAAATTTAACATGTTTATCTGCTTAAAAGTCTTCTAAAGTTTCATCAATAAGGCAAGCTCACTGACAGCACCATGTTAATGATCTAACCTCATAGTTTAAATGTAACTCAGCTGAATAATATTAAATAGTGGTTACAAGCATGACTACAGAGTCATATTTGTATGTGACACCGAGTACATTACTTAACCTGAGAAAAGAAAAAAAAAATGGGAAGGAGGGGATGAAGTTAAAAGTACTTTCTTTGGAGGGAACTTAGACAAATGTAAATCAGAGAGCCACCGGAAGCTCATTAATATCCACTATGCAGAGGAAAGCAAGACTCTCACACAGAACAGTGTCCACTGGGTCCCTAGCTCCCATTCTGTTCCCAATTCCAGGAAACACCCCTGCAGCAGGTTTCCTGAGGTAAAGTCTCCTTTTCCATCAAGCTCTCAATTACGCTTTGCTATCTGAAAAAGTTCTACATCACAGAAGATATTTAAAGGCCTAAACATTTTCTAGAAATGTAAAAAAAATTTTAAAGTATATATTGCCTACTGAACAAGCAAAGCCAGTTAAGGATCTGAGATATATTAAAGGTATACAAGCACACAGGTTTTTTGTTTTCTTCCTTGGGGAAATTTGATAAATGCTTAACATTATTGCTTAACACAATTTTCTATTTTTATATTTCTGTTTTATCTTTAGATATGTTTTCCAGTTTTCCTGATGGTTTTGCCTAGCATCTTAGATAACCCTTTGGCAAGTTTTACCTATCCTCACTTTTTATGTAATTATTTTAGCTAGTCTGTGACCTTTAAGATTTCCTTCCCCAAAAATCCTGATTGAAAACAGATTTTTACAAGCAGGAGGCAAAATGATTATTTCCCACATCTACCTCAAATTATTTATGTACAATATGAGTCAGGTTAACTACATTTTTCAATTTATAAAATCCAAGTATAAGATTCTTAACTCATCAATAGCCATGTAAAACCCTACATAAAAGGGAATTACTATAAAGAGATCATTAGCACCAGAGTGATTTCCCCCAAGCAGTATTGCCAAGGCAGTGTTTAGAAGGCAGTGAATAGTTTAGCTACATATGATTATTTTTTTCTTTCTCTAAATTTAACACACAAACTATAGTTATTGAACAAGATAAATATTTTATCTCCAGCCAGGGCAATAAGCAGATCAATCTGGAAAAAGTATTATTTTTTATTTCAAAATGTATTCATCAATTGTAAAACTCAACCTTACAATTAGTGCCGTCTGACTGGTAAGCCATTATTACCATCTGTACAGATACAAGCAGAATCAACTAGAGAGTAGCAGTAAATATCCTGGAAGAAAACCTGAGACAGTGGGCCAATCTTTTAACCTTGTTTACAAAGATTCCTAAACCTAGAATGAAAAAATAGTAGAGGTCTTCAGATGCAGAATCACTTAAGGGCACATTACCCATAGCTTTTAGGTCTCTGGATTCGTACAAGAAATACTCCCAACCCGCACTCTTCACTGGACATAGGTGAAACCAGCCAAAAGGACTTATACCTGAAATCCTAGTTACTTAGGAAGCTGAGATTGGGAGGATTGCCACTTGAGAATTATCTGGACATCTACAAAATAAACAGAACAAAATGGACTGAAGTGTGGCTCAAGCGGTAGAGCACTCCAAGCACAAGGCCCTGGATTTAAACTCCAGTCCCACAAAAAAAGGGTAAAAAGAGGGGAGAAATACCGGTGAGTCAAAGGAAAACACTTCAGCCAATAAACTCAAAAAGGAGAAGGCAATTTTCAAATGCATTCCATAAAACTCAGAAACAAGTTAGAAAGAGTAACAAATGTGACCAAATTACTCGTTTAAACTTTGCTAATTGTATGACTTTTATGTTAGTCAAAAGTTTAAAAAAAAAAACACATAGCCAGACTCCAGTGGCCCATACCTGTAACCTTAGCTACTTGAAATGCTGAGATGGGGAGGATCACAGTTGGAGGCCAGCTGGGCAAAAAATTCAAATGCCCCAGACCACCTCAATTACTAGCTGGGAGTGACACGCCTGTCATCCCATCTACACAGGAGGCTGAGATCAGGAGAATTACTGCTCCAGACTAGCCCAGGCAAAATAGTTTTTGAGACCCTCATCTCACAAGCTGGGTTTGGTGATGGGAAGCTTATAATAGGAGGATTACAGTCAATGTCGACCTGGGCAAAATGTGAAAATCTCCAAAAGGGTGTAGGCTTGTCTCAGATAGTAGAGCACCTGACTACGTGGTGCAAAGCTGAGTACAAATCCCAGTACCACCAATAAATAAATGTACAAACAAACCAAAAAATATTATAAATAGGTTTTAAAAAAAAACCCTTTTGAATCATATCACAATGGGCTAATTTCCCTAATCTATTTTTAAAACCTTGCAAATGATTCCAAGTTACATCACTAGGATTTAACTTGTGTACCAACATAAGCACATGAAAACATCTTCAGCATTTTTTGCCACCAAGGAAATTCAAATTATAACCACAATGAGATACCACTACATCCCACTCAAATAACTGAAATAAAAACAACCAACATGTATTTTTAACAAAGATATGGAGCAGCAAGCACTCTCAAATACTGATAGCTGAAATGTAAATTGGTAAAACCACCTTAAGAAGGTACTTGGTTGTTACCTACAAAAGTGAGACATATATTATACCCTATTACCCATCAATTACATTTCTGATACACCAAAAAGATACTAGCACTTTATAATGTTCACAGCAGTTTTTACTGAGAATAGCCCAAAGCTGAAAACCAGGAAAATGCCAAATGGTAGGTGACACTGGTACAACAGGAGGGCCCAGGATGTGGAAGGCCACAGCAGCTTCTGGACCTCTGGAGACACATTAATAACTGTGGTCAAAACTGGGGCCTAGGGCTCACTGAGGCAAGGATGATGACAAGGGTATGGTCCTCATCACCAACATGGGCCACTTGGTCAAGGATATGAAGGTCAAGTCCCTGGAGAAGAGCTATCTTTTCTCCCTGCCCATCAAGGAGTCTACGATTATTGATGTTTTCCCGGGACCAAACTCTCTACGATGAGGTTTTGAACACATGCTGATGCAAGTGACCTTGCATCAGCAAGATGTGGCCAAGCAGATTCACATTGGCCAGCTGACCAGGTTCAAGGCATTTGTCATCATCAGAGACTACAATTGTCAACATCACTCTGCATGTTAGGTGCTCCAAGGATGTAGCCCCAACATCCAAGGGGGTCATCATTTGGCCAAGCTCTCCATTGTTCCTAGATTGTCAAGCCTCATGCTGATCCATGCAAGGAAACAGGCAGCTGAGGTTCTATGCTGGTGTATACCTCAACCCTACCCCCAGAGGAACTGGTACTGTCTCAGCTTCTGTGCCCAAGAAGCTGCTGATGATGACTGATATTGACAACTGTTACAATTCAACCAGGGGCTATTCTGCCATCCTGGGAAACTTGGACAAGGTCATCTCCAAGACCTACCCCCAACCTCTGGGAAAAGATCATGTTCATCAAGTATCCTCATCAGTAATTCACTAGCCATCTTGTAAAAATACACACCAGAGTCTCCATGCAGAGCATCTATCTCCAGCTTTGGCTACAACACAGTATATTTATACAAGAAAAAATTAAAAGTCTGAAAAAATCTGACCAGTAACAGTAAAATGTTATATATGCATGTAAACATGTGTGTGTGTGTATGTATGTATGTACGTATGTGTGTGTTGTGTGTAGAGAGAGATGCAGAAAAAGCAACTACTGCTTGATACAAGCGATGATGCAGTGTAGTCCCAGCTGCTTGGGAGGCAGAAGAATCACTTTTGAGTCCATAAGTTTAAGACCAGGCTAGGCAACATAGGAGAGGAAACAAACAAAAATCCAAACCAGATGATGCAAAGACTTAAAGACTTACACAATTAATCTCTAGTGGACGTCATGTCAATATAGTGGGGAAGATATAAACTGGGAGGGAGGGAAAAAGGAGGCTGCTGGAAGGCATGAGATGCTCTGTATTTTGATCTTGTTGATAGCTGATATGTTTTAAAACAAATCATGAACATGATTTTTAAGGGGTTTTGTGGCATTTTTGTTTTCTGAGCCAAGGTTTCATTATGTAGCCAAGGGTGACCCTGAACTCACTATCTTCCTGCCTCAGAGCCCTGAGATTACAAGCACGTACCACTATGCCAGGATTGGTCACAACTAAATTATGGTAACATAAATTAGAAAAGGAATTCTCTAAGGTATAGAGAAAGGAAAACAGGGCCTATGGGAATTTTCTGGATGATGAAAATGTTTTAAATCTTGACTGGGGTGGGTTACATGGTTAAATAAGCATCAGAATTCATTAAACTATTTCAGTAACATCTGTTCATTTTATTGGAAATAAATTATACCTCAACTAAAAGAAGATTTACTGAGTCACACACCTAAAACAGATGTACTTTACCTTATGTTAGTTATGTGATACCCTCCACTGTACTCTTGGTCACTGAGTAGTACAGATGTCACTGTCAGTAGCTGCCAAACAGACTCCAATACTCAGGCACTTAGGTATAAATCCAACAAAACACATACAAAGATCTATATGAGAAAAGTTCATTTAAAGTAAAAAAAAACTAGGCACCAGTGGCTCACACCTGTAACCCTAGCTACTTGGGGGCGGGAATCAGGAGCACAGCAGTTTCAGGCTTAGGGCAGTCCAGGCAAATAGTTTGCGAGACCCTTTCCCCCATCTCCAAAATAACCAGAGCAACATGGACTGGAGGTATGGCTCAAGCAATAGAGCATCTTCTTTGCAAGTGTGAAGCTCTGAATTCAAACCCCAATTTAAAAAAAAAAAAAAATCACTGGCAAAAGAAATTGAAGAACAAAATAAATGGAGATATTCCATGTCCACAAATAGGAACAATCAATATTGTCACTGACAGAGTGGTTCGAGTGGTAGAATGCCTACCTAGCAAGTGTTCTATTCTAGCCCCAGTATTACAAAAAAAAAAAAAAAAGAAAGAAAGAAAAGACTGAATAGTGTAATCTCAATCAAAATCCCAGGCAGTTATTTTTTGAATATCAACAAACTTGGTCTAAAGTCAATTTGAATTTTCATATGCAAAAGACCAAGAAAAGCCAACATAAAAGAAAGAAAGACAAAGCTGGATCACTAAGCCTCAGGACACAGTCAAGTACAGGTGAAAGAACAAACAGATCAATGAAACAGAAGAGCCAGAAACACACCGAAGTAAACATAATCGACTTTGATAAAAAAGCAAAGGCAAAATAGAATGAAGCAAATACATGATTTCCAATAAATGGTGCTTGATTGAGTAGCCACAAGCATAAAAGTGAATTTAGACACACACCTCACATTCTTCATAAAAATGAAGTCAAAATAAATCGAAGACCTAAACATAAAGCATAAATTATAAAGCTCCTAGAAGATAATGTCGGGATGGAACCTAGATGATTAGGGGTATAACAATGATTTTTGAGACACAACACCAAAGACACAACCCATGAAAGAAATAAGTTGGACTTCATTTAAATTAAAAATGTCCACTTTGCAAAAAAGTCAACAGAATGAGAAGACAAGCTACAAAACCTTGAGAAAATATTTGCAAAAAGACACATCTGATAAAGAACTGCTATCCAAATATGTAAGGAACACTTTTTTTTCTTTGCAGTGCTGAGTGTCCCACATACCCAAAAAAAAAAAAAAAAAAAACTTAAAACTTACAAATAAGAACACAAACTACTCATAAAATGGAATGCAGACCAAAACAACTGAACAAAAAAATACACAGATGGTGACGGGTACCAGTGGCTCACACCTATAATCCTAGCTACTCAAGAGGCAGAGATCAGAAGGACAGCAATTTGAAGACAATCAGACAAATAGTTTGTAGAGACCCTATTTCAAAAAGACCCTTCACAAAAAAGGGCTGGTGGAGTGGCTTAAGTTGTAGGCCCTAAAAAACCATACATAACAAATAAGCTTATGGAAAAGATGTTCCACATCATATGCCATCAGGAAAATGCAAACTAGAACAATGAGAAGAAAACAGTGAAATACCACTGCACACCTACTGGAATAGCCAAATCTGGAGCAAATGCTGGCAGGATGGGATGCAATGGAACTCATTTAATGCTGCTAGGAGCCATTGATATGGCCACTTGGAAGATAGTTCAGTGGTTTCTTGTAAAAGGGGACGGGTCCTTAACGCACCTTCCTACAATCATATTCCTTGGTATCCAAAGAAATTGAAAAAACATCCACACAAAAAAACTACACATGGATATCTGTAGCAGCTTTATTCATAACTGCCAAAACTTAGAACCAGTCAAGATATCTTTCAGTAGGTCAATGGATAAACTATGGCAGACAACAGGCTATTCTTCTGTATCAAAAAGAAATGAGCAATAAAATCATGAAAGACAGGAAATATAAATGCCTTATTACTCTGAGAAAGCAGCATTCCTGGAAAGGTTACCACACTGTATGATTCCAATTATATGACACTGAGAAAAGCAAAACTATGGAGGACTGCAAAAAGATCAGTTATTGTCAGGGGCTGGAAAATAGGGGAAGGATGAATAGGTGAGGCACAGAGGATTTTTAGGGCAATGAAAACACTCTGTAATACTCTAGTGGTAGATACATACCATTATGTATTTGTCAAAACTCAAAGAATGAAGAATATAATGAAATGTGACTTTAGGTAAGAACTGTAGGTTAAATTCATCAGTTGTAACAAATATACCACTCTGATGGGAGATGTCAATAATGGGGGAGATGTACACATGTGGGAGCAGCCAGTATACATTTAATCTCTGCATTTTCCTCTGAATTTTAATGTGAACCTAAAACTGCTCTAAAACATTAAATCTTTTAAAGATTTTTTGTTATAGGGAAAAACTCTACTGTAAGGTTTCATAATTACTACTCTGGACTTTCAAGTCATAAAATGGGAAATCAACAACTTTCAGTGTCATTTCAGTTAAGCCACTTACATGAAATACAATAAATACACAAACACAATAGAAATCAGGCACACAGCAGGGCATGGTTGTACAGCCTAATCACAGCTACTCTGGAGGTAGATAGGAGGATCACAAGATGGCAGCCCAGGCAAAGTTAGTGAGACCCTACTTTAAAAATAAAAGAAAGAAAAAGTGAGGAGGGTGGGGCATGGCTCTGGTGGTAAGAGTGTATGTCTAGCATGCATGAGTCCCTGCGTTCAATCCCCAGTGTGTGGGGGAAGAGAGAATCAGGCATGTTATACAATGGAAACCAGGTTTCTATGACAGGTAAATAAGAAAATAACATATGGCATAAAGCCCTGAGATCAAGCCCCAGTACTGGGGGAAAAAAATTAAGTCCCCTTTTTGTGGGGGACAGGGGATGCTCCTAGTGTTGGGGATTGAACCAAAGCTAGGCAGACATTCTACCACTGAGCTACAGTCCTAGCCCATTAACACCCTCCCCCCCCTTTTTTTTTTACTTACATTTAAAACTGCTCACCTGATTGTAGAAAATTCTAAGAAATATACTTGACGTGAAAAAAGAATCAAAATGAAAGAAACAAAAAAAAAAACCATTTTAAGTGCTCCAAATACAACATATTACATAATCAACTGTTACTGCTTCACTTGGTGTTCACATACATATAAATATATTTAGTGTTTCTCTTTATAATGTTGTGTACATTTAGTACTATAATACTAACATATACTTTTCAAAATATTTAAATATTTTTAAAGAGCCAACTATTTCTTAATTTACATATTAAATCTAAAGCTTCTATAATTTACAATTACTTATTCACTTTATTTCAATCTTTAGCCACTTTAACAAAAATAAAGATGGGGGGGGAAGAGGAGACACACAAATGTTAACCTTCCTTCCTACGTTTGTCTTAACAATCCAATTATCCTCCTAACTAACCAATCACCTTAAAGTAAGCAATTTCTTCCTACCTACAAAATTTACCTTGACATGTTTATATACACACGTATTATAGGTCCTTTTAATAAAATGAAAACTTTATTTCAGTTATTAATACAGTGATGATGATTACATTTTATTTTCTTAACAAAGAGAAAGTAGACACTTACCACTTCACTACATTCGTATGTCCAAAGTCTGTGGATATCAATTTCCTTAAAGAGTTTAAACTCTGGATTATATAATTATTAGTCTGAAAGAGAAATAACGACTGATGGAGTGGTTCAAGTGGTAGAGCACCTGCCTAGCAAGCGTGAGGCTCTGAGTTCAAATCCCAGTACCACCAAAAAAAATAAAACAAAGACCAAGCTGTACAGGCACAATCAACAAAAACATCAGGAGATGAACAGATCACTGTGATCCCTTCCTTAAATTCCTCTACCTAATTCACTTCTCTCCAATCCGTTTACAGTGGCTCTAAAACTATAGCCCTCAAACCAGCAGTATCAACATTATCATCACTAGAACTTACTGGCTACACAATCAGAAATTGGGGAGGGAGAAGGGAGACTGAGTATTTTGGTTTAATAAGACCTCCAAATGATTCTGATCCACACTAAAGTCTGAGAACCAGTCACTGTTCTTAGTTAAGATTTATACTTCTTGCCAGGCACTGGTGGCTCATACCTGCAATCCTAGCTATTTAGGAGACAGATCAGGAGGATTAAGGTTCAAAGCCAGCCGGGGCAAATACTTTGTGAAACCCTATCTCAAAGACACCCAACTAAAAAAAAAAAAAAAAAAAAGCTGGTGGAGTGATTCAAGCTGTAGGCCCCAGTTCAAATCCCAGTACAGAATTAAAAAAAAAAAAAAAGATTTGCACTTCTTTCCAAGTGCCAGGACTACTACAAGTGGCTCATACCTATAAACCTAGCTACTTGGGAGGCTGAGATGAGGAGGATTGAGCTTCAAAGCCAGTCTGGGGGATATAGCTCATGAGGCCCCTGCTCTCCAAAATAACCAGCAAAATGGACTGGAGGTGTGGCTCAAGAGCGCCTGCTTTGTAAGCACAAAGCCCTGACTTCAAACGCCAGTGTACTTACCTAGTATGCCTTGGAATCTGATCCCAGCACCACAAAAAATAAACTGGGCATGGTAGTACACCCCTATAATCTCAGCACTCAGAAGGCTGAGCTAGGAGGATGTTAGTTCAAGAAAAGCCTGAGTTACATAACAAAACCCTCTCTCAAAAAAGAACACAAAAATAAAGCTGTTGTGTATTATTTACAAGACAACTGACAACTTGTAAAAATCCACAGAAAGGCATTACTTCCTGAATTAGAATAAAAGTATTTTTGTGACTGTAATAAAAGGGACCCAAGGATTTTTTGAGCAATTGCAGAGTATAAGGCTGGGGAAGGGAAAATACAAGATGACTCTGGAACATCTTGTTGCACTGTTGCATCAGAAAGTAACAAAATTCTAAAAATAATTAAGGAAAGAATCATCGTGAAAGAGTGCAGAGACAGTCTGAAAGAGCTGTAGGGCCAAAGCGGGAACAATGCAAGCAACAGCATGAGCAGTGATGATATTAACCTGTAACCCAAAGAACAAAATAAATACCCACCTCTCCACATCAACGTAATGATCAAGTATGCAAATAAATGTGAACGTAAGACAAAATTAACAAACCTCTTGTACAGAAAAAAATCCAACGTACAAGGAATAAAGGAACTAGAATATCACTATTAAAAAACACAACAATGGGCTGGTAGGGTGGCTCAAGTGGTAGAGCACCTGCCTATCGAGGGCAAGGCTGGATGTGAGGGCGACTTGGCTGCGACATGTGTCACCCCATTCATCACCAGGGTTGATTTGGCTGATCTGGCTGGCTAGACGGGTGTCCCCTTCCTCCCTCACCGCTCCATGACTGTCCCTCCCGAAGCTGCGCACTCAGTGGAAGAGGACGACCATCCCCGATACAGGAGGCCCGTTCTCTGGTCAAGGGTATACGAGTAGCTGCGCTCCCCTGCTAGATCCTCCAAACAAGCTCTCAAGGGCAAGGCTCTGAGTTCAAAATGGGTAACACCAAAAAACAAACAAACAAAAGACATAGTAATTACTGCTCCAAATAAGCCCCACTGCTGAATTGCTAGTTACTGGGCAAAACTTTAAAGAAAAAATAAAAAATTAAAAGGCCACCTTCACAGTCTTAAAATATCACCCCAAAGTACTTACTTTTTTTCTTTTATTGTGGGGGGCGGAGACGGGGGTGTGAAGGGAAGCCCTGGAGATTGAACCCAAGGCCTCACAAGTGCTACACACACGCACACACACTCTACCACTGCTATGATGCCCCCAGCCAGTGGACTCACTTGTAATGAGCAGAGTGTGGAACATAAAGAATAAAGTGAGGAAGCCTGGCATGATCTTAATCAAGTGATCAAGGTTACCATCCCCATAGTAAGAAAGACATACCATATGCACCCCACCTCTGTTAATATGTAATAGTACTCAATGAGACAGGCACATGACCTTTGTGATCTTCTTCCCAAGTATCCACAGCCTCCGTCCAATCAATAAAAACATCAGATAAACCAGTACTCTTTACAACTGTCAAGGTCATGAAAAACAACAAAAACTGAGGAATTATCACAAACTAGAGTAGAGATAGCAAGGAGACAAAACACAGGATCCTCGAACAGGAAAAATACATTAGTGGGAAAAACTAACATATAATAAAAAATAAAGCCTGTACTTTAAGATTGTATCAATGTAGGTTAAGTTAGGTTTGATAAATAAGCCATGAGAAGCTGTCTGAAAGATATGTGAGAACTTCATACTGTCTTTGCAACAATTCTTTCTCACTCACAGTCTAAAATTACTTCATAATAGGAAGTTTATAAAAGTAACATATATAGTTATAATCAATTATACAGTACATAATTAACTAATGTTACTAAACTGAGATTCTTTTTGGGGGGAAAGGCAGTTTGAATTCAGGGCCTGGTGCTTGCACTCTACCACCTGTGCTCTGTCTCCAGCCTAAAATGAGATTCCAGTAATTTTAATACTTTAGAAAATAAAATCTTCAGAGGGCTGGGGTGTGGCTCAGATGCTAAAATGCCTCCCCAGCAAGTAACAAGGCCTTGAGTTCAGACCCCAGTACATTGCCAAAAACAAAAAATCTTTAGAAAAGTTTTGAAAATACATGAAAAAGGGACTATCCTAGAACTCAATAAAAATTATACCCACTAGAATCTTCATGAATTAGTTCCACTATACTACCAATTTGTTTTTTTGTAACTACTCTCAAATAAGCATCTAATGTGATTATCCCTTGGTTAAGGTATCTTGATGACAAGGGGATTCCTCATTCATTACCTATTTTAGCTTCATCCACTAGTTTATTTAGACAGCCAGTCAATTTCTCATTCTCACAAACTCCCAATCTTAATATCCTTGTTCCCCAGAAAAGAAGCAGTAGTAAACCAGAGAGAAAAACTGAGATGTTCAGCTTTTTTCAATTCCCCCCTCAATTTCCAACTGATTTTTAAGAGAATTAACAAATATGGACCTATATAATACTGCCAGAATTATGCAGTGCCATTCACACTTAGTACACTATCAGCTCAACTTCCCCACTCTGACTATAGTTAAAGCCCTCTTCTTCCCAAGCCCTCATCACATCCTTCATATACTACATACAGAGCTGCAATGTAATGTGGCTGTTCTATTTTAAATACTTCACTAAGCTGGGTGTTGGTGGCTCATGCCTGTAATCCTAGCTGCTCATGAGGCAGAAATCAGGAGGATGGAGATGGGAGGCTAGTCTGGGGAAACAAGTTTGAGAGACTCTATCACGAGAACACCCAATACAAAACAGGGCAAAGTGACTCAAGTGGGTAGTGCGTCTGCCTAGCAAGCATGAGGCACCAAGTTCAAATCCCAGTACTATCAAATAAACTATTCACAGTACTAGTTCCTGTGGAAGAAAATGGCTAAACTCCTCAAGACAGCAAAGTCCCTCCATATCTCTCCTGCTTTCTTTCTGGTCACTTCCAAACTTACAAACCATATGCTAGAGATAAGCTAAAATATTAGCCAGAAAAGAACAAGTTATTTGGTACCCTCTCCTGATAACCCTCTCCTGTGAAACTCACATATCTATTTTTTAATTGCAAGACAGATTAACATATGTATGAAGAGTCTCAATTAGTAGTTAATATGGGCGGCTCTTGAAATATAATTT
This sequence comes from Castor canadensis, assembly GCF_047511655.1. Lineage (NCBI taxonomy): Eukaryota > Metazoa > Chordata > Mammalia > Rodentia > Castoridae > Castor > Castor canadensis. The sequence goes on along the minus strand of NC_133390.1, from coordinate 92,051,057 downwards.
AGTTAAGTTTATAAATGTGTACAGAATTTTCCCATAGTACTTAACAAATATACTTCTGGTACAAATTTCAATACAAAATGTATATACACAAAGCAAGATAAAACCTTGACTACTTAAAAACTTGTTCGGATTTTTAGAAATCACACCACAAAAATGATGCACTAAAAAACATGTATTTGCTAGGCTGGGTGTGTGTGGCTCAAGTGATAGAGCATCTGCCTCACAAGCACAAAGTCCTGAGTTCAAATTTCAGGATCACCAAAAAAAAAAGAAAGGAAATTGTACTGACATTTCTTTTAATGCTCTCTACAATGAAATTTATATTCATGAAACTAATGAATATAAAAATTCTTCTGCCATCTAAAACAATCTTCCTTAAAGATAATTTTAATTAGGATATTTGAGAAGTGTAAATATTTTCAGAAAAACTAACTTAGGCAGAGATCAGTATTGCAATCTTCCATGTAATTTAACACTTAATTTTTAAATTATGCATGTTGTTTTCTACCAAGTAAAGAGAGCCAATCTACTATGAAAGACTGAAACAATTCATGAACAAATAAATAAAAATTCACAAGGCTGTTGACAAGAAATAACTAATAGCATTCAAATAGATTTTGTTCTGGCTGTACAGAAAGCCCAACTGACTTAATGCTTTTCCCACAGTTGAGTTATTCAATCCACTTTTGGATTCCATATGCCTAACAAACTCTCTTTTCGGACTAAGCAAATAATTTGATTTGAATTTTTCCAGTACAACTAAAATAGTTCTGACTCGCATTTTAGAAAGTAGATCGTGATTAATCAAAACAATATCACAGGGGGTGAATTCAACTATGGTACATTGTAAGAACTTTTGTAAATGTCACAATGTACCCCCAGCACGATAAAAAAAGACAGCATCACAAGGTAAATACAGTTAAAGGCAAATTACAAAATCTCCTGAGCCTTTAAATATAAAGTTGTATCTTGCCCTCATATTATTTAAATGATAAACCATGCATCTTTAACTTCACAAAAATGAAATGTTAACTTCTTAAAGCCTAATATTTGATTCGTGCAAATCACATTTTAAGATCAGTTCATCATTTACCACTTTTACCTGTTTTGTCTAGATCGATTCAAATGCCATCTAAGAATCATCTAAGCACACTCCTCCAAGAAAATTAGCAGCCACATATGACCCTGAGCATCCAATACTAAATACTAACTTAGTAAACCCTCCCTAATCCTCACCTAAATGCCAACCTTTTCATGAATTATTTGCAGTATTCACTGTAAGAATGAATCTGTTTAAGGCTATCAGCTAGTCACAAATGCATTCCTAAGACTAATAGACGTAATATTTACTTAGCACCTGCCAGGTCCTGTTTTAGGCACTGGAGATAAGAGTGACAAGTGAGAGAAGCCCAACCCTGTTCTCATGAAGTTTAAATTCTGCAGGGAAGGGAAAAAAAAAATCTATTATCAAGCTGTTTCAGAAGAGGTAAGTACAATGAAAAGCATAAGGTCTTGTGATAAAAATGGCTGGAGGTGTATAGCTACTTCTCTGTAACCTCTCTGAGATGGCAGCATTGGAATTAAGAACTGAATGACATAAAAGAGTAAGCTATATGACAATCTCAGGGCAGAGCATGAGGCAAAGAACAAAGCAATTAAGATGAAACAGGAACATGCTTGTTCACTGGGTGTGGAACTGGTATCGCTGGGCACAGTGAATGGGGGAAGGGTGCTGTGATAGTAATATAATAATAATAATAATAATAATAATAATAATGATAGTAATAGTTGATGAGGTGACCAAGGGCCATATCACATGGTGTGGGGTAAGGGAAGGGAGGCAGAGCTTATAGGCTAAGGGAAAGATGTTTGAATATGATGAAAATCCCTTTAAAGGAAGGGGGGAAAAGAAGGAAACTGACATTCATTAAGCATCTTTATAGTGCCAGACAAGTATTTTTGTTATGCAGTCTATAAAACAGTATGCATCCATGGAAAATTTTCACTTTATGAAAAGTCTCATGCTAAAAGTAACAGGGCTTTATGAGGGAATAAACAAGGTTAAAGGAGGCACTCAAAACCTATGCAACTTTCTAACAAAAATATTAGCAAAAGTAATTAATAATCCAAATAAAAATGCTGATAAAAATGTTAATGCAGCACGGCACCAGTGGCACATGTCTGTACTAGCTACTCAGGAGACAGAGAACAGGAGGATCGAGGTTCAAAGCTCACCCAGACAAAAAGTTTGCAAGACCCTATCTCAAAAAAACCCCATCACAAAAAAAGGCTGGTGGAGTGGGTCAGGGTGTAGGTCCTTAGTTCAAACCCCAGCACGGGGGGGGGGGGGGGGGGCTTGTGGGATGGGAGACAGTGCAATCATTATTAATCATCATTGAATGTAATAAATATACAACTTAAATTAGAGGGAAAAAGGATTAAAGTATACTTAAGGCTGCTGAACAAAATGAATGGCTCATGGAGCATTACACAGTAACTTTCAAAAGTGAAAATATGCCCAAAATAGGCCAAAAGGAAGAACTCAGAGTGACGTCCATAACTCACTGCATTCAGCTCTTAGCAAAACTTTGAGCTCGGAGGTTGTAAAACATGAATATACTGAGGAAAATAATTTATGAGCCAGAGTAATTTCCTTCTTGTACTGACATAATTCCCATAACCAATCACATTAAGAGCCCATTCAGGGTAAGAACACACACTGTTCTTACACACACACAGTCAACTGTTCTTTAACTTATGCTATCACTCCTATTCTAATTAATCCTTTACAGATAAATATTTGACACTGCAAATAAGGGAACTGAAGCTCCACAGAGATAAGTTAAAATGTATCCAAATTTTTGCAGGGAATAAAGCAAAAGATGCAGAATCTACTCCCAAATCTAGCCACAAACTTTTCCCCCCCACTATCCATACTCACAACTACTCTAGAGAGTAGTAACCTTTAAATTATACCATGTGCCTTCATTATAGTATTTCTTTAAAAATTAATACAACAGTCTCAAAAAAAAAAAAAAAAAAAACAAGCCACTTTTTCCTGTCACTACCAGTTCTCACATGTAGGAAGTCACTTCACTGTTGATCTGTCAGACCAAACAAAACAACCAACCAATGTGTCCATTAGCAAATTATACATGAGTCATCTGGGAAAAAATTCAAGAAAGGCAAATGAGACTACATGACACAAGGCAGCCAGATTTGCCAGAGTATCTAAACCAAAAGCAGGAGGGGAGTAGAGGCGCAACAAATCATAAAACATACTCACAAGCAGTAGGGTGCAAGATCTTGCCCTTCTATACAGGTAAACAAATAGTTAAAGAAGGAAAAGCCAATAGTATCGGATGAATTCCCTCCTTTAATAGTACCTTGCCAGCCCGGCGCCAGTGGCTTACACCTATAATCCTAGCTACTTGGGCAGAGATCAGGAATATCACAGTTCAAAGCCAGCCTGGGCAAATAGATCACAAGACCCTGTCTTGAAAAACCTCAAAACAAAACAGGGCTGGCAGAGTGGCTCAAGTGGTAGAGCATCTGCAGGCATAAAGCCCTGAGTTCAAACTCACATCACTGCCAAAAAAAAAAAGGTAAAAAGTACCTTGCCTATTTTAATGACACTCTGAAGAAAGTGAAAATAGTAATTTCTTAAATGTACTATCCTTGGTGATTTTCAATTTACTGATTAATTTTTAGAAGTTTCAAGTATTCTTTTAAAATATCACTGAAATATCATAGCAATCGTTTCAGTTCATAGTTGCAATTGAAAATCTTATGTCCCTGATAGCAAACTGGTTTCAGCTGAACAGCTCAACTACTTTCCTTCTAACAAAAGGGTCATCTAATTTGGAAGACTCTAAATGACAACAGAATCAAACTAACCAAGACTTCTATAATCCCCAAACTCTATACCAAATATCCAAAGTCTGCAGATTATCTTGGATATTCTCATCAATAGCTAGAAATTCACCACGACTTGGCGTTACCTACTCCCATTTCTTCAATTCTCACTCTCCCATATCTTCCAACTGTCTTGTCACTACTAATCATCATTATTAAATGAAATTCTCATGCCATTGCCAGCCTACACTCAACAGTGGAAGCATAGGAAAAAAGTACCAGTTGTTTCCATGACAGACTGTTGGTTGCAGATCACAAGAGGAAGAGCCAATTTGGGCCACATAATCTCTTGTACAGCGATGGCTAGCCTAGACAATGAGAATGGCACATACACGTCCTCTGACTTTCCCCTGTGGAAAAGCCGTAGTCAAAGGGGAAAGCACCAACAGGCACATAGACCAAGAGTCATGAATTAGTGTCAGGGAACAACGGCACGCGGTATCAATTAAGAGTTCAATTAAAAAGAAAAAAAAGGTGGGGAGGGATAAACTATAAAGAATACACAAGTATCAAGAACTGGACAAGTCCACCCAATACCAATTCAGGTCTATGTTTTGTTTCCCTTTTTTTTTTTTGTTTTAGTGGAACTGGGGTTTGAACCCAGGGTTTTGCACTTGCAAAGCAAGTGCTCAATCAATTGAGCCATGCCTCCAGTCCATTTCACTATAGTTATCTTGGAGATGAGGTCTCCTGAACTATTTGCCCAGGCTGACCTCAAACTGTGATCCTCCTGATCTCAGCCTCTCAAGTACCTAGGATTACAGGCATGAGCTACCATCACCTGGCTTGGTCTATGTCTCTTTTACCCAGGTTCTGGGCATATTCCTTGCAACTACTAGCATATCTATGTTGCTCCCAAACCAAAAAAGATCTGCTAGTGGAATGTCTCAAACGGTAAGAGCGCCTGCCTAGCAAGCATAAGGCCCTCAGTTCAAAAACCAGTTCCACGAAAAAAAAAATCTGCAACTACTTCACAAAGATTGCAGAATAAGATGCTAGGCTCTCAAAAGGACCCTCAAAATCCTCACAGTATACAAACCATGAATCCAAGGGGCAATGAATTTCTTTAACTGGATGGATCTCTTTTCTAGTTTTGTATCTGTAAATCACATTCAAACAGGCAAAGTTCTACTATACTAGGCCTTCTCCTGTACTTCAGTGACAGAGCTTCAAGGATTCGACTCAACATGGATGGCACATCTACAGTGTGCCAGCCACTAGCAGATGTTGAGGATAAAGACAGGGGAGATTTCAGGGGTGTCCCAAGCCTATAATCCTGGCTACTCAGGAAGCAAAAACCAGGAGATGGTGGTTTGAAGCCAGCAAATAGTTCATGAGACCCTACCTCAAAAATACCCAGTACAATGGAGGAATGAATGGCTCAAGTGGTAGAGCACCTGCCTAGTAAACATGAAGTCTAGAGTTCAAACCCCCATCCCACATTTAAAAAAAAAAGAAAGGCTAGCCATGAAGTCCAGATCCTCAGTCTCTCAAGTACTGGCATTATAGGTTTGCACGACTACACCCAGTTGTGTTCATGGTTCTTAATGAGTTGTTTTCAGATTTCCATCCAAAACAAAAGGCCTCATCATTACATTTCATAGCAATCAAAATTACTTATCACTTGTATCTTACGATACATACCTTACTAAAGTGGAGCATCAGACTTCAGAATCCTAATACAAGCTCAGAATACTACCTAAACACATAGAAACAATAAAAATGACTTTGCTGGGGATGCAGCTCTGTGGCAGAGCGCTCACCTAGAATGCTCAAGGCCCTGGGTTCAATCCCGAACACCACAAAAAATAAATAAAAATTTTAAAAAATAAATGACTCATCTACATTCTATCAATCAGAACATCAACATGTTTCTCCCTCTGAGCACTGATTTAAATCCATAAAAGTAGAAAGTACCAATTCTATACTCCTTTAAACCAGTATTTTCTAAATTCATTGAAAAATAAAATAATTATTAAAAAGGACTGGTGGAGTAGCTCAAGTGGTAGAGCACCTGCTTAGCAAGTGTGAGGCCCTGAGTTCAAACCCCAGTACTGGAAAAAAAAAATTATTATTAAATACTATAGTCAATTTGGAGGTTTATAAGAGTGTTTTCAAATAAAAAAATAGAAGAAGTGAGTTTTATCAGGTGTTAAAATAACAGGTCCTAAAAAATAAGATAACATCTCCTGAAAACTCACTTTAGCTATTTTGCATATATACATATTCTATGCTGTGCTATATGTATTTTTAGTGAAAAGCCATGTCATAGTTTGCATAAAATGTAACATGTACATTTGAAATGACTGACCCAAACAACAGCTACTGACAACAGGAAGTGTTTTGACCGCTTAGGGACTGGGGAAAGCGAGTACAGATTTGTTTTTTAAGAAGTGGGGGAAATAAGGGAGAATGCGTAAGATACATTGTAAGCACATATCTAAAAGAAACCCCCATGCACAATATATGCTAATAAAAAAGAAAAGCAGTAACTTTTTCTTGAGAGATCTTTAAAGTGCTCAAATTTAATATGAAATATTACTGTAAAACAACATCTATTTCAGATGCAATCTCATTCTAGAATAAGCAACGAAAGTTCAGTCAATCCAAATGCAGCTGCAACCCTATGAATTGGAAATTCTCACCACTGCATCACTGTAGTTGCCACACTAGTCATAATAGTTTGCAGCAGAAGCTATCAGGAGGGATACCACTTTTCTGCCTCTTCCTACAACTGTTGCTGATGCAGCTAACAAAGGCCACCAAGTAGTACAGCATTTACTGGGTACTTCCTCTGTGCCAGCCTCTATGCTGTTTACATGTTTACCCATTTTAATCCTCACAACTGGTCTATGAAGAATGAATTTTTTTTATTTCCATTTTTCAGATACGGAAATCCAACTGGAATGGCTACATAATTTCCCAAAGTCATATAATAGTAAGCCATAGTGACAGGATTCAAGCCTGGCTCCAGCTCTTTACCACAGTAAAATCCCAGAGCAAGAGTTACTGCCAGATCAGACATACTCTATCTGGTCTCCAGTTACTGCTAAGGAAAGGGTCACTGCCTCAGGGCCCTAATGTCAAGTCCCAGTGCAGCAGACTTCAATGAACAAAAACAACCAGTACCCTTCTCTGAGGCTGCTCCAGCTGAAGGTGAAAATCACATGCACAAATGGAAGAAAAGCACCTTTACTGGTAAATTAAACAGCCAATGAAGATTGTAAGTGATTCAATTGCAACCAAAAATAGAATTGGAATCTATGTCTCTTCGAGTCAACAAATATCACAGTAGGATCCATCCAATTTCGAGAATCGACAGTTCCACAAATCCCATCGTACCAAAGAGTATAATTATTAAAATCAATTACTCAACTATAAGAACCCCTATTTTCACCTAATACCCAAAAGCTTGACAAAGTAATACCTTTGAAATAAAACACCATCTGTGTACTTCAGAACAACCAAAACCTCCAGTTTGCTCTAAATTATTTCTAATTACCAAGCTTGGATGGGACTCAAAGATGATCACTTTACTGGTCTAACGACACAGTCATGATATGAAATGAATGGTGTTTCATCTTATAACTACTCTTAATTCTGCTAACAAATCTGAGAAATACAAATAAATGTTAACAGAAATATACACAATTCTAGTTCTTTAGAACTGAAAAGCATGGAAATGTTAATAGTTTTCTCTCTCTTTTGACTGTCCAAATTAAAAGTAACAGACTAAAAATTCTGAACTGGATGCTTTGATTCTTCACACTTCTCTCGAAATATCAAAAGGTTATACATGAAAGGCTGGAGATGTGGCTCAAGTGGTAGAGTGCCTGCTAGCAATTGCAAAGCTCTGAGTTCAAACGCCAGTACTGCCAAAAAAACGTAACAAAACAAAACAAAAAGCTATACATGAAAGCAATTCTCTCCTGCATCTGACCACTCCAACCCCACCTCAACATCACTGTTGGTCTCAGGCATCTTTTCAGAATCACTCTAAACATATACAACAAGCATGTACATATGTACACAAGCCAATATGCTATGAATTTTTCCCCTTTTTAAATTAAAATGACAGCAAACTATAAGGGATTCCCTGCCCCTCTGCTTTTACATTTACGATATCTTGAGATCATTTCAATAACAAGCCATAAACAAATTTAAACAAATCTATAAGAGAACAATTCACACAAAAACATTCCTCACCAGGTGTCAAAACTGGAGATCTCTGCTGATAGGACATGAGGAAGTCGAAGATCACAGATTTGTAATCTCAATGAGGGTCTATTTTTGCTTTGTTTTGTTTTTGCACAAGAATAAGAAAACTCTACTTCCCAGATACAATAACAGATTATACTCAACCCCAGTCTATGATCTTACAAAAATGTACAGTGCTTAGTAAGGATGACAGACAAAAGTGATTTAAAGAAACTCAACACTTTGCTGGGGAAAATATTAAGCATGTATTACATTATATTTTATATAAAAAGGTGAAGAACATTGCTCCAGCTACAAATAGTATTTTAAAACTCATACATAACTTCTATTCCATAAAAGGATAATTACACAAAAAGGAGGGAAAACGTATTAAGGAAATTTCATTATCAATTCTCATTACCTTATTTCAGAAACTCAAAGTAGATGACCCAATTGCCTTATAATGACACATGATAGTCACTAAATAGAAATGGAACAAGATTAGTATACACTCTATTGAATTAAATTTGTTACAATTAAAGGGAAAACATAAAAACACCTCTCCCAAATGCCGAAGTTGTGTTCAATGTGTAGTTGAAAATAATCACCAAAATATACTATTACCAAAACTCATCTGAGCAAAATGTTTGCTTTTTGGTAATGTCAAATGCTTTCTAGACTGTTACTCTAGGTAAGGGTGCAGATTTTTAGTCAAAATTTCTAGGTTAAGCAGGTTTTCCATAGATCCCCCTCAAAAACAAGTTTAAAAAGGGGAGAAGGGACTGAGAGTGTAGTTCAAGTGGTAGAGCATTTGGAAGCTCCAAGTTCAATCCTAGTACCAGTACCAGTACACCAGTACCACAAACAAAACACAAAAACCTAAAAATCATAAAAATGAAAGAACCATAGAATTTTAACATAGGAAGTGTGTGTAAACTCATTCAATTATTGGTTGAATGAATAAGCAAACTTTAGCTAACATTTTGTCTGATCATCTTGATATATTTTATAAAGTTAAATGACTTTCCTATGCAACCATGCTTTTACAAAAAAAAAAAAATTTTTTTTTAAATCATGTTGAGTTCAACCCCCAGCACTCAAAAATATATATATATATATTATTTAACACTGGATCCATGTTAAAAGGCAGAGATCAGAAGGATCAAGGTTCAAAGCCAGTCCAGGCAAAAAGGTCACGAGACCCTATCTAGAAAAACCTTTCACAAAAATAGGGCTGGTGGAATGGCTCAAGGTAGTTCAAGCCCCAGTACTGCCAAAAAATAAAAAAAATGCCACCCACTATTGAAACAAATGCATAGCAATAACAAAAACACAAGCATTCACTTAAAATGCTGAGCCACTCACTGCTTGGCTCTTTAACAATGCCCTACCCTCTAGAGTAACAAAAAAGAACACAAAAAAAGGAAGAAAACAGTAGTTGATACCTCGATACTTAGTTTCTTAAAAAAGGAAGTTTGAACATATAGAGTACAATTTTACAATTTCACAAAAAGAATGATCCTATTAAGACACTAGAATGACCATCTAGAGACACTAGAATTTTAAAAAAATTTTTTAAATTCTACCTCCTGAAAGAAAATTTTAATTGAAAAGGAAATAGGTAACAAACTTCCCTGCTCAAACATTCAACATTTAATCTTTTTCCCTATTCCTCAAACCTATTCATTTCACTAAATTTTTTCCTTAACCTGGGTTTTCTGCATTTACTTAAATTTTTGACCTTTCAGCATGACCCTTATTTTATGGTATTAATTCTGAGTTACATTTCTAAGCTCTCAGAAAGCAAAGCAGCATCTAACTCATCTTGTTTAACTCAAATTGTGCTAGAAAGCTTATATTTTAGACATCTATCATTAAAATTTTTGAAAGGATACAACATCAAATTAGTTGCCTTTAGTCAATTACTATGATTGGTTAGAATATGCCACAATCTTGCCATAAAAACCTACTGGAGGGAGATGGCTAAAACGACATTCTTGTGGTACATTAAACCTATTTACACTGAATAATAGATATGCCCTTTACTGAATGTTAACATGCTAAGAGTAATGGTTCAAAATGGAACTCAAATGTAGTCAGAATGATCTAACACAAAAAAATTAAAGCACAATCTTATACATTACTGAGAAACAATGAAAAAAAGTCTTACACATGAAAAATAAAGTCCAAAATCTTAACCATCATTATACTTGGTATATATACAAGTTGAGCATCCCTAATCAGAAAACCAAAAATCTGAAATACTTCAAAAGTCGCAAACTCTTTTTGAGCATCAGTACAACTCAAATGGAAAACGCCACACCTGACTTCATGGGACAGGATGCAATCAAAATCCAGGCACTCTAAAATATTGTATAAAATTACTTCATGGTATGTGTACATGATGCACAGGACAACTGAATGTCATGTTTAGACCTTGTTCCCATCCCCAACATATCTCATTATATATATATATGCAAAGAACTCTAAATTATTCTGAAGAAAAACAAAACTTAAAACATTCTGGTCTCCAAATATTTCAGATAAGGAAATATCAGATAAGAAATGATCAGATAAAGTCAACTTAGTGTGATAAGATTCCTAACTAGCCTAGACTATGTTTCCCCTCCATAATGTAGCTACTACTTAAATTAAGAGGACAAACATAACCGGGCGCCACGGCTCACAACCTGAAATCCTAGCTACTCAGAAGGCTAAGATCAGGAGGATTGAGGTTTTCAAAGCCAGCCTGGCCAAACAGTTCAAGAGACCCCATCTCGAAAATACCTACCACAAAAAACAGGGCTGGCAGTGTGGCTCAAATAATAAGAATGCCTGCATAGTAAGCATGAGGCCCTGAGTTCAAACCCAAATACTGCCAAAAAAAAAAAAAGACAAACCTACACATTTCATTTAACTTGAAAAACTGATCAGTTGTTTTTCTCCCATCAACTCTAGCAGACCTTAAAATTCAATAAAGTTAAATGTACAATACACCTAACCTTTAGAAGTCTAATTTGAAAAGATTCAGTGATATCAATAATAGTGGAACAGGATTGCCATTGCTCTCATTTTAACACAGGTCTTCTGTAGAAACAATCCATTTGACATGAAAATAGTATTAGTTGACCTCTTCGAGCTGTTTTTTTCTCTATTTTTTTCTTTTCCTTTTTTTGGGGAGGTAGGGGGTTGAGTAGTACTGGGATCTGAACTCAGGACCTTGCACTTACTAGTGATAGCCTTGCTCTATATCACTTGAGCCACACCCCAAGCCCTTTTTGCTTTTATTTTTCAGATATGATGCCTCTCTTGGGTTCTTTTGCCCATGGCTGGCTATGAACCACAATCCTCTTACCTATGGCCTCCCTAGTAACAGGGATCACAAATGTGTACCATCATGCCCAACTTCTTGGTTGTGATGATGTCTCCCTAACTCTCTTCCCAGGCTAGCCTGGAACCTTGGTTCTTCCAATCTCTACCTCCTGAGTAGTCAGGATAACAGCCATATGCCGTTATACTAGGCCTTATTTGAGCTTGATACAAAAACCAAGAACTATGCCAAATTCTGCAAGGAAAAAGGGTTCTTCCCTTCACGTAGCATTAACACTCAGTACTTGGGGCAACATGACACCCACAAAAAATGAACAGATAAGGGATAGGTTATATTTACTAAATGAATGGAATCTCGGAGAAGAAACATCCTGACTCATGATGGCCTGGAAAGGCTTCATGGAAGAAGTGCGACTGAAGTAGGCTATAAAAAGGACAAATAGAAGGAACAACATGAACAAAATCAGAGAAGTAATGACTGTGGCAAAACTGCAGTATTTGAGAGGCAGGCAAGAATCTCAGTTGAGAAAGAGTGGGAAATAAAGCTGACTAGGTAGAATAGAGCTTTAAAAGCCAGACTGAAGCATATGAACTCAATCCAGTTGGCAAAGGGAATCCATTATGGGTTCTCCAGCAGGGAAGCTGACATAATGAAACCAGTATTTTAAATAAATTACACATCGGTAGTTACAAAGGATAGAGAAGAAAAGTTGCTCAGAACTAGAAAAGTAATGCAGTAATCCAAACCCAAAACTACTTAATCATTTATTCATTGAGGATTCATTCACTGCTAGGTAAGAACATTAGCCTCAAGCCAAAAACAGCCTACATCACTACTCCTGCCCTCTATGCCCTTACTTGTCACAAGTACTTGTCAAAACACCAGTATAATCCTGACACATAGAACTTTAACTACTAGTAGTGAATATTATTGAATTGAATGGTTAAAAAAATATTTAAAAAAAACAAGGTTCACAGTATATCAGAGAAAAAGAACTCTCTTGATAAGAGATGAAAATATGAAGAACTCCATGACTGAAGAGTTTTTAAAAAAATAGTAACAACGAAATCACTCCATCCTAAAAGGCAGATTCTAGGTTCTCCTGAATCCAGACTCAAAATAGTTCCCTTTTTAATTTAAGAAGAGTTGGAAAATGTTTCAAGTGGTACGTGTAGACCTAAAAAGTTTAAGCCCAAGTGACAAAAAGACACCAACAAAGGCATGCAAATAAACCACCACTGACTGTATCTACACCAATCAGGTAATCTGATACAATCCTGGGAAGTATAATTCTTTATGGTATAAGCCTTAAATCACAACTCTAAGAGTAAATAAATTATGTTGTTCACTTCAAATATGTTGATCAGGAATTCAGAAAACAGAACTGCCAAATGCTTTCTATGACATTATGCACCAACTAAAACTATTAACAAGCAAATACAATGTAATACAAAGAAACAAAGACCAAAACCCATCAACATCATCTTACACTTAGATAATGATTACTATGTCAAGCACAGTTCAAAACACTTTACATGCATTAATTCAATCTTAATCCTATAAAGGAATGTCCCCATTACACAGGTGAAGAAAATAAGACAGCAGAGTTACTACCCCAAGGTTATACAAGTTTTAGTGACAAAGCCTAAGTTAGAACCCAGGTAGCTCTCAACAGGAATAGGACCCTTGCTCAAACCACATACCACAACACAAAAACTTAAAAACGATCTTGTTTGTTTGTTTTGGTGGTACTGGAGTTTGAGCAAAACCAATTTTGTTTGTTTTGGTGGTACTGGAGTTTGAACTCAACATCTGGTGCTGGCTAGGGAGGTGCTCTGCTACTTGAGCCACTCCTTCTGCCCTCAAATGATTTTTCTTACCCAAGTTTTTGAAACTACATACATACTCTGCAGACAATTAGGCATACTCTTACTTGCTATTCCTTCTTGATTTTAAACAATGAACATGTTCTTATTTCTGCTTGAGGTAGGATGACAACAGTTGACAAGAACTGCCTCTCATTTACCAGTGCTAGGGCATTAAACACAATGATGTGAATCCCAGGAATTTCATTTATCCATGCAATCACTTGACCCAGTTAGTAGACATGCCCCATACAATAATAAGCTTGATTAGAAACACATGTTTTTGTAAGGCTACCTACAGACCAAAACTGACAAATCAGCTGGGAAATTTTGTTGCAAATAGGGTAATCTAGAAAGAACATGGACTAAGGATCAGCCAGATCTAAATTTCAATCCTAGTGCATCATTTTGTGTCCCCAGACAACTGAATTAACTTCTTTGTACCTCTGTTTCATCTTCCACAAACAAAAAAAAAAAGTCCAACACCACGACCTCGTAAGATCAGCCTGGTACCAGTAGCTCATGCCTGTGAACCTAGGTATTTTGGAAGCTGAGATCAGGACGATGGGTTCAAGGCTAGTCCAGGCAAATAGCTCAGGAGACCCCCATCTCCAAAGATAACTGGAGGTGTGGCTCAAGCAGTAGAGCACCTGCTTTGTGAGTGTCTGTTTTTGCAAGCACAAGTCCTGAGTTCAAACCCCAGGCCCACACCAAAAAAAATAAAATAAAATAGTCTGAGGTGTGACACAGAAAGCACCTCATAAGCCTTAAGCTAGCCCAAGCAGGGTCTCTTTCCTCTGGCTCTATGGTAAGAGGACAAGTAATTTGCACTCTTACTAAGTACAAACCCAGAGGCAATAAGTAATCAAACCATTTCAGCACCAGCTCTCTACAGAATTGTTGGTTTTTAACTTTCAAGTTTCTGTTAGTGGTGCCACAGGAGTAGCAGCAGGGTGGTCTGTAAACTAAGCAACATTCTCTCCAATTCTTTGCCACACAGCCGGCCCTAAGGTCTTAGCCCTTCTTTATCATGGGAATGTTTTGAGCACAAAATAGAAATGTTTCATGTGAGCTGCTTCTCTCTTTTGCATTTCAATGACATACTGTAAATGTTATTCGTGAAATGAGTCAAATTCATGTATACTAGAAAAATACAAAATCTCAAACACTGCCAATGTTTCTGCCATCTCTCTCCAACTTCCTTCAAATTCATTCTTCTCTATTCTTTTCATAAAAATAAATCTAACTAGCTGTCTAAATGTGCTGTCAGAAATTCTCCATAATAATGACAGAAGCACATTGTATATAGAAAGATAGATATGAAAATAGCAAAATGAGACCCACTAAAAGTTGTTTAAAAGGAGGGGGGTTAAAAAAAGAGTAGTAAGGACGGGATGAATTTGATCAAAGTACATTTACATGCATGGTATATAACTGTCAGAATGAAACCCCTTTATACAATTAATTTGTGCTAATTAAAAATGTTTTTAAAGAAATTCTCCACAGCAATCCTTCTATCAGAAGTTGTGGAAAGGGGTTTCTTTTGTTAGATACCTATCTGACTGGGTTGTATTTATACTTCATTGCTATATATGATCCAATGTATTTGGAGCATCCAACAGGTTGATGTTTCAAAGGTCCATTAATCACAGCTCCTTTTCTCAATAACCCCTCACCGTTACATTAAGCTCCTGCCCTTTCTCCTCATTTGCTTGAAAGGCTCTCAGTACACAGGAAGCAGTTATTTCTTTTTCTCTCAATAGACAGGTAAAAAACTTTAATTAGATGTTGACAACTAAAAAACCTTAATTAGATTTTGACAATAAAAGCACCAAAAAGATTCCTGGACATATGTAAAAAGTTATTAAAATGTTTAACACTACTTTGACACAACCAATACAAAAATATAATCTCCATAAGGGACCACTCAATTTACACCAGTGTGTCCCCATATTAATAACCAAAACTCGTTACGTTAGAAGAAAAATGTCTTAGGATGATGGTGAGCTTTACAAGAATTTTTAAGCTATTAATAAGTCACTAATTAAGTTCCTTAATGGTAAGAAAAACTTTTTCATAAACATAGTTTTCATTCCCTATACTGTTTGGTGTTTTGTTCTAAAATACTATAGATCTAACTACTTAAGTTCACCAAAAAAATGTAAATTATTTACAGATTTAATGACTGTAATGACAGAACTGAGAAAAGAAACATTCCAAAAAAAGGCAGGAAAACTACGATTTAAAAGCAGTAAGTATGAACACTCATCACATGCCTAACTCCTCTCAGGCTCATTTCCTTTCCGCCGCCCCTCCCCCATAGGTAAATACAAACTATTTCTAGCACTCTCAATGATAATTTGCGAGGCTTGCCGTCAACTCCCATGACACAATCCAACGGATACGCGGTGTTTTTATGGAGACAAAGCTGCCCTACTTCCCTAGACTATAAACTTACTAAAATGGTGAGAACATACAGTCCCAGGAAGTCAGGATTACTGAAATACACCAATAAGCATGGGTCTCATTTAACAAAAATGAACATGAATCACACTGGGAAACCCAGTAAGTCACTGTCTTCAATGTGCAACCAGAGCATTTACTGCAAGTCATTTTAAGCAGTGGATAAAATCACCATGATAGGGCCTTGTATTATCCATAGTGGTGAAAGGGTCTTTAGGAAAAGGGGGAAAAGATGAGTACTTAATTATACTGGTGGGGACGCATTGAGTCTAAAGATTCAGACTAAAAATAACCCATCATTTCACCTATCATACCTTATTAACATGTTTATTAGATCAGCAATAAGGTTCTTGTTTGGAAAGCAAGAAAGCCAACAATAAACTTCCCTTAATCAACTGTGAATCACATAAGAACCAAGCCTCTTCACCCTTGGTGCCTGCAAAGTCCAAGATTTTAAGTAAACTCCAGACACTAAAAAAACCTAATTTTTAACTAGGTTTCAACATCTTTCATGTGTAATCACCAAATTATTTTACAGCGTGTTAGATAACCCAACAAAGAGAGCATTTCTTAAAAGCCATCACAACCCAAATTTTCACAGCCTAAATTTAATCCCGGTTGCCACTGCAAAGTGATGCCTGTTTCAACAAATTAGGAACTTCCAAAAATACAGAACACGTTAACACACGCATGGCTTTCCCTCGAACTGCCATTTAAGATTAATATTTCACTTAAATAAAAGTCTGCTTCTATTCAAAAAAATGACATCGGTTGCAAAGAGGAAGTAACCGAGAAACCACCCTCAACAACGTGGCCTTTACAGTGTCAGAAAATAATGTGACTCTCTGCCACCCCAAAACTTACCAGGAAGCTGGCAATAACTTTGCCAATTCTACACTTGTGACCCAACTTCCAAGAGGCTCTACCAAATACCTCCTTAGGACCACAGAGAGCACTAAGTTACAAACACGCACGTCCCGGAGTGAGGCCCTGCGGCCGCGCGCCCCTCCCCCCGGCCGGCGCCCCCGCCCCGGACGCGCGGCCCCAACAGCCGCCCGCAGCCCCCCGCACGCCAGCCCGGGTCGCCGGGACGGGCCCGGAAGGGACAGGAGCGCCATCGCGGCCCGGGGTCTAACCAAACCGCATGCACCCAGAGGAGCCTTCTCCAATGCTAAAAATAGGCTATAAAGGAGTCGGCCTCATGATGGCTCCTGATTCAATTTGCTGCAAATTCTTTCCTGAAAGCCTTCCCCGCCTCACACACGCACAAAAAGGGGGTGTAAATGCACGAAGGGTGGAAGAGGGGGAGAAGGCCGAGGTGCACATTTTCGGAGACAACAACATAATTAGGGTGAGGATCCCCCGAGACCAGGAAAGGGTAGGGGGTGGGCAGGCACGTGAGCATTTCAAAGAAGCCGGAGAGAAGGGGGGAGGGGGGCACCCTAAATGCCCTCCCTCCTTCCCCTCCCCCACCAGAGCCCCAGCTCCCCAAAGGGCCAAGTTGAAAAATCCATGTTCCACTCGCGCCCCTCCCCCAGCGGCCCGGCGCCCCGGCCGCCTCGGGCCCGCGCCCCCCGCCCCGGCCCGCGGCCGCCCCCACCCCGGGGTCCGGCCCCCAGTGCTTACCTGGAAACGGTGGCCTCCAACGCCGCTCCCCCCTCCCGGGAATGGAGGCACAAGGAAATTCCCCTCCTCGCCGCCGCCGCCACCGCCTCCAACCACCCCCAAAATAACCCCTCCGGGGGGTGAGAGGCAATTATAACCCCGGCGAGCGGAGGGCGCGGGGGATGGGCGCGGGCGGGCGGGAGGGGGCGGGGAGCGGCGCGGGTCCCCAGGTGGCGAGCGGAGGTGCTCCCGCCGCGGGGGGAGGGGCGGGGGCGCACGCGGCCGGCGGCGGGGGGAGCGGCGCGGGGGAAGGGCGCGAGCGGGGAGAGGAATTGAGGCAGAAGGTAAAAGCTGTTACTAAGGGAAAGAGCCAAACGGTTCGGAGCAGCCAACGGCTCAGACACTCAACACTGGGGAGAGAGGAATGGGGACCAGCCAGGCACAAATGAGCTCGCGAGGCCCGCGGCTGCGGCGGCGGCGGCGGCGGCGGCGGCGGCGGCCGCGCAGCAAAACAAACCCGAGCGGCCTGCGCCGGGCGGGCGCGCGGGGGAGGGGCCGGGGGGAGGGGCGCGCGGACGCAGGCGGCGGCGGCGCGGCGAGGGGCGGGGTGGGGGGAAGAGGAGGAATAGGGAATGGAGGTGGGGTGGGGGCTGGGGGCTCAGGGCTGGCTCGTTCCCTCTCTTCCTCCCTCGCCGTCCGCTGCGGCGGCGCTGGGGGCTGGGCGTGTGCGGCGCATTCTTTTTAAAAGAAAGCCAGCCCGGGGCGGGCGAGCGCTCGGCGGCGCCTTGCAGGCACGGCCGGCCGGCGCACCCCGCCCCCACCGCCGCACCCCGCCCCCACCGCCGCGCTGGCGGCCGGGCGCGGGGCTCGGGGTGTGGGAGCGGTGGGCGGCCTGCGCCCGGCCGAGCGCGCACGCGGTTAACTTTCCCGGAGGCCGCGCGCTGGCGGCCGCCGAGGCGGACACGCGGTGGGCATGTGCGGGAGCGCGGCGCAGGCTGCGCGCGGACATCTGTTTGCGGAAAGCTCTGTGCGCGTAAATACATATGCTGCTCGGAAGCGTACCTGGAAAGGTGCTTTCTCCGTAATAAGCGAGTTTCCAAATGCTCTCCAGAGTACCGGATCTGTGGAGAAAGCACGCACACGAGAAAAGGGCTTTTGATACTAAACACAAAGCGGTAATTGAAGTGTTTATGCCCAAATGTAATGTGAATCAAACATATGGTGGTATTTATCATCTGCTGGGTCTGTTTGAAAGGTTTGGTCGATCAGTTCTCATTTCACAAAAATAATATAAGTGAAATGTTTACTAAATACATACCTCCAGTGCAGCGTCGGCAGTAGAAGTTTATCCACTTTGTGTACTTTTTGCACATCAAGGCGGCTTAAAAAGTAACTTAGCTGCCTGATTATATGCGACAGTGTGGTTGAGGAGGGAGTGCAGCGGCTTGTTGTGTAAAAGAGAGAGTTTTCGGAGCAAATGTGCTGTCACCCTTTCTAAGGCTCTCAGGAAGCAGAAGTGACTTGCTTCTTAGATTCTGGTAGACGCCTCGGACCTAAAACGCAGCCAGCCTTTTAAGATATGACTCGAAACTGTTTTTCTTTTCAGTTATTACTGTCTTCAAAGTAAATATTTTTTGTAGCCGTCTTAGGTGAGAGGTTCTGCTTTCAGATTGTCATCGCACTGTGTGTAAATAGGTGTAATCATGTTGAAGCAAAAAAGTCTTTGCAAGACCAGAGACCTAATTTTCACACGTGCGTGTGCACACACACAGGAAGAGAGTATTGTTCGAGGTAACTTTCACCAGTCTGGACTCCGGGAGGCCTAAAAAAGGCTCCGAGACTAGACAAGGTGTTTTTTTCAGCCAAGGTCAGTGCCTCTCTCCCCTGGGAGCCCTAGCTTGGGAAGTGGAGGAGAGCGCACAGAGGCCTTTCCTGACTTAGGAAGGCAGGAGACAGGAAAACCATCACAGGAAAGAAGTGGGATTGGAAACTCCCTTCCAACCACCGAAGAGAGAGTTCAAAGCTTCTGAGTGGTGTGTCCTTAGAGCTACTTTCATATACGAAAGAGGGAATGTTAGATTAAACAATGTCACCTGATGGGAATTTAGATAACTGTAGGTTTCCAAAACACTGCAGAGTGTACAGGGAAACGGCACAAAGAAAGCCAGTTTTTCATTTCAGTGGAATCCTAAAGCTCGTGGTTAGTTACTGTAGAACTTGTGCCTTTACAAAGTCTTCATTTCAAATGCCATGAAAGTACTGTCTTTAAAAATATTTTAAGAGGGGGTGGGGGGAGAAATGAACCAAGCCTTGTATGCACATATGAATAATAAAAGAAAAATGAAAAAAAAATTTTAAGAATTGACTAGTGGCATATATGTTGTTCAATATAATCTCTCTTCAATAAGTAAACTATCAGTACCTTAAAGGTTCATTTCATGAAACTAATCTATTGTCCTAAAGTAAATTGTTTTGTGTAGGGAAGGGGGTTCAGGCAGACCCAGGCCTTCTGCATGCTCTGCAAGTGCTCTACCACTGGCTACATTGGCCCCTGGCCTAGATTGTGCCACTGTGAGTGAGTCTTTTCCAGACAGCTACTGTAAAATCAAACCTGGGGATAAGGGCTTCCCAGTCACACCAGTTCTTAACAGGATTATCTCCAAACCTGTGGCCACAGGTTTATCCTGCTTCTAAAGGACTCCTGGCACTCTTGACTCCATAAGGGAGTGACCCACCTCCTCTAAGGTTGGGTCACAGGGTTAGACTTCCAGCCTGAAGTTTTTACACCCTACACCAGGTTGCTTCCAGAAGTTGTTCAGTGTTGGTTGAACCCCATTATAATGATGATGATAATACATAAATTTGTTTACATCCTTGTGGTTTGCAAGGTCTTTCTGTGAATGAATTACTTTATTGACTTACAATAAAAATCACCAAAGTTGGGGACCTGTACCATATGCTTGTTCCAGTAAAGTGCCTTTCGCCCATCATTATTAAACCATGCTGCTCGCTGTTTAAAAAACAGAACAGGGCTGATGGAATGGCTCAAGTCATAGAATAGGCTGCCTAGCAAGCATGAGGCCCAGAGTTCAAACCCAGTGCCAAAAAAAGAAACTAAATACGGATTTTAGGTGGACCGTATTTTGACTGCTTTGATTTCTATATTCTGTAACTTGTCTGAAACTGTGTGGCTTCATCATTAAACCCTTGGATAAATGAGCCCCATACAAAGGTCGCATATTTTGTTACCTCACCCTTCTAGCTGCACCAAAACTCAAGCAATAATTAGGCTCACCAGGGGAGTAAGGACTAATTTTCAGTGCTTTTTGCTAATCTAAAAACTGTGATTGTTCCTGGAATATGAATGTTGAATGTGTTTCCAGAAAGGAGAAATTACTCTGTAGCTAAGAAATTCTATAGCAAAGAGACATTATTAAGAACTTTCTCTTGAACTTTCTACCTAATTACTCCACAAAGAGAAACCGCATACCAGTCACTATTACCAGAAGTTACAGATGTATTATAAAAATGACTAAACAAACCCTGGCTTGTTTTACTTCACTAATATTACACCCAGGGCGTGTAGTAGGGCAAAATGGCCTATTCGTCTACAATTATCAGCGCTCAAGAGATAGAATTTTTCGAATTAAAATGGTTTAATCCCAGGCCTATAGGCTCTCATTACTACATATATTTTTTTAACCACCATGATGTTTTAAATTGTTTACGTTAACTAACCTACATAATTAAAAGTATTAAAGACAATCTTAATAGCATGAAAAGATATTTGATAACACAAATATTAGCTTACCGCTATAACTCATTTTATATTCTTTACTCACTCTGGCACTTGGTGGCTTTGTCTGTAGCATTTACCCCCCCAGGCGTCTTGCTAATACCCTGTGATGTGTTTCTGTTTCATTTTGACTTAACTTGTGCAGTTCTTCATCTGCGGTTCTTCCTGCTCACAGCCTCTGCCATCAGGACTGACACATTTCACACAAATCCAGATCTCAGTATACAAGCTTCTCTTCTCGATCTGTGCATAGCATGCTGCTTGTGACCTATGCTCATCATGTGAACCTTGTCACACTTTTCCATTCCTCTGTGACCCAATTTCATTACAACAATGAACTTTACTTGGGAGTCTTCATTTAAATTGCAAAAGAAAAACACAGCTATCTTCAAGTATGTATGCCTCTCAGATAATGGAAATAGCAGGTTGTAGCCTGTGCTCGTGATTCAGTCAGAACAGAAAACTAGCCATACACATAGCAAGCACATTGTCCCACTGATCACCTAGTTACATTGACTAGCACTTCCTCCAGCAACACTCAGGGACTTGTGTTGGTGGCTTTGTCATTCATTGGTGGCTTTGTCATTCATTCAACAAACATTTATTAAATGCTTAGTGTGCTTGGCACTATTCAGGAAACTATCCACCTGTACTGAGTGGAGATTAGGAATACAGACAGATTTTTTTAAAAATATATCTAAGAATATATTTTTGTCACAAAGACAGGATAAAGTGACTTAGTTTATGCTCTTATGTTGCTGACATTCAAATGGATGCATTCCAGAGTAAGATGTCAAAAACCCAGGTTGCTTACTGTCTCAACACACATCTTCCATCCCATGCTCTCGCTTTTGCCATCCCATTCAAAATCCAACCAACGAAACAGAAAGCAGAAATAGACGGCTGTGCCTTCCCTTCCAGAACATGGCCTGCCACTCCTATCTCATTGGCCAGAAGTTGGTCAGATGATCACAATTAAAGCCAGGTAAATGATATCCAAGCTTAAATAAAACAAGGTGGAGAGGGGGCTGGCGTGGTATTTTAGATAGGCACTTTAGAGAAGACTGCTTAGTCAAGATGACATGTGAATAGAAAACTAAATGAAGTACTGGAATGTGAAAATATCAGAAAAAGAACATTCCAGCCAGAGGGAGTATTAAGTACAAAGGAACAGATAGAAAAGCAAATGTGCTAAATTCTGGAAGTAAACATGAGTGTCAGTTGGCTGGCAGGAAGTAGAGAAGCAGTGGGGCTGGAGTCAGGGCCCAGATGTCTAGGGTCTTTTCCGTCTTATGTGTGGAAAGCCACTGAAAGGTTTTGAGCAGAGAAGTAACTTGACCTACCTTTGTTTTGCAAGAGGACTGCTCCGACTGCTACATGGAGTATCACACACAGAGAGAGGCATGGATAGCTGAGAATTATTGCAGAAATCCCAACAAGATGATGGCATATTAGTAATGGTTGTCAAGAACTGGTTAAAAGAAGTTAAGACTGTGGGCTGAGCCTGGTGATATATGCAGGTAAACACAGTTACTCAGGAGGCAGAGATAGGAGGACTTCAGGTTGAAGCTGGCCTTTCAAAAGTGAAAGACCTTATCTGGAAAACAAATTAAAGCAAAAGAATTGGAGGCATGGCTTAAGGGATAGAGTGTTTACCTAGCAAGCAAGAGACCCTGGGTTTAACCCCCAGTACCACCACCAAAAAAAGTTAGACTGTGTACATTTTAAAAGAGGCAACTGGAATATATTTTGTGGCACATCATTAAAAAAGCAAGGAAAAACAATGGGAAAGGCTAGGAGAGGAGCATATTTATGATAGAAAAGATTCAGAGTTGTTTTAAAGTTTGATGAATCTGTAAGACATTCCCACAATGACATTCAATAGGCACCCAGGTAGATAGACATGCAAATCTGGTGTTCAAAGAAGGATGGAATTGGACTCAGCATTAAAGTGACCATATTTGAAATCATAGGCCAAGATAGAATAGAGAGTGAGTATAAATACTCTGAGTAGTTTTGGAGATGGGGGAAGGGTCTCACAACTTATTTGACGGGTCTGGCCTCGAACCATTATCCTCCAGAGCTCAGCCTCCAAATAGCTAAGATTATAGACTTGTGCCACCAGTGCTTAGCTCCTGCCTCTCCATTAGAGCACTGACCCCATCATGAGTGCTCCACCCTCGTGATCTAACTAACTCCCAAAGACCTTCGCTTCCAATACCATTTCAATGGGGTTAGGATTTTAGCATATATATTTCAGCAAGTAGTAGCTTACCAGTTTGATACATAAAGAAACTGAAGTAATGAGACAAAATAGTTTGTCTAAAGGATTTCACTGAGTGAAACTAAGCAAGTGGAGGCAGGAAAGTGTGAGTGCAAGTGCTTGCTAAAAGCCTTTGCTGAATGAGGAGAGCAGAGAAATGCAAGTGCTGGGGGACTGCTTAAGGGTAAGAGCTACACCTTAATCACATTTGTATGGCCCACATTTCCAAAATTAGAATCTAAAAAATGTTAATAGAATACGGACAAGGTTATAATCAGTCAGTTGAATTTCCTCTGTTGCATGTCTTGATACTATTAGCCTGTGTTCAAGAAAGGAAAACCTGTGTCCCACTCACTGCCTACTTCTCACCACTTCCTCTGTCACCCCGCGGCAAATTGGTTATGGGGTATGCGTGTTTTGTGAGCAAAAAAGACTATATAGTAATTCAGTTTCATTAATTGCAAATTTGAAAACCTAATTTTCCTCTTAAGTTTTAAAATTCAAGTTACAAATCTAACTGTCCCTTTTAAGGGCATGTTTGCAATTTGGTTAATTAAATTCCCTTGAGTTATTAAACCGCATTTATACACTTAATGCATCCAATCTCCTTTTTTAAAATACTTGAGTTACTCAACAAATAAAAGAATCACAAGTAATGCTTATAAATATCAAAAGATGATTATAAAATATGAATCTTAAGTTTTTTTTAACACTACCAAAAATGTCTATGAATTTATAAATTCTCATATATTTTCACTTAAAAATCACAAATTTAAATTTATTACAGTTCTCATTTAGATGTTTTGAATTGGTATCACAAGGACAACTTGTAGCTGGGTGTCAGCAAGACCTCATGCTTGCTATGAGGGAGCGCTACCGCTTGGGCCACCCAAGACATCTTTTTAAATTTTGCAAAGCTAGCATTCTGCGAAACAGTTTGGAAATTTTGTTCATGTTTGGTCAGATGTTTTTTTTATGGAACCAAATGGGCTTTCAGAGATTTCCCTTCCCCTAAACTTGTCCCACCCAGCCATAGGCAAAACTGATCAGTTGCAGCCCTTCCCTGGGGCAGAGAGAGATAGGCATAGGGCAAGAGTACAGTGTGTCCCTGAGGCAAGACCCCTCCAAAAAGTCAGGGAGTAGTCATGGAGCACAGATGCTCGATGCATTTCTATAATCTCATAAATCACTTGTTTTTGAGGAAAAGGAGACAATGCAAAGACTGTAGAGAACCCTTGCAGGGCCTGGAAGCCCCCTCCCCTTAATATACAACTTCTATTATTGTGTGGCTTACTGAGCAACAAACCAGGGAAGTCTGGGGGACTACCAGAACTTAGTTTATTATAGTAATCAAACAAAGAAAAAAATTCAATTTTATATGTATTTAGCAACAGGTACAACAGCTACAGGGCTAGATGAGAGAGTGGAGAATATACCCTTTTTGGTGGTGGTGGTGGTAGTGGTAGTGGTGGTGGTGATAATAGTGTTTTGGGGGCTTTTGGCTATACTGGGGTTTGAAATTAGGGCTTCATGCTTGCTAGGCAGGTGCTCTAACACTTGAGCCACACCTCCTTAAAAGCTCTATACTTCTTAATATGTATTCTTAGGTAAGACTTCAACCAGTTCAGAAACTCGGTTTCTTCATTGATAAAATAGGGACCACATTAAGTACACTGTTCCAAAGTAGACATTCAAAATTTATATCAACAATTTCTGTATGGACACTAGCCATCAAAATACAGAAAGGCTGATAATATGCCAGATCAGCCTGCTGATTGACAGCTCCACAGCCTGTATCCCTCACTCAGCCAATGCTTACAGACACCTACCCTGAGCCAGTTATTGCACAGAGCTGTTTATGCATTAAATTACATGTTTGTAAATGCAGGTCATAACCTCCATACAAAGGTGTTTCTGTTTTATTTGTTTGTTTTTGTTTTTGAGATAGAGACTCATTATGTAACCCAGGCTGGCTTCAAACTCTTGATCCTGCCACAACCAGTGCTAAGATTATAACCGTATGTGACTATACCTGGCCATCTTTAACACATTTCACCTATTTCTTCACAGTTTTGCCTGTTCTATGGCAGTAGCCTGGCCTAAGTTTGAAAATATATTTCACCTTGTGCTATAATAGCCTGAGGAAGTGGGGGACCTGGGCCAAGACCAGCTATGACACAGCTTAACCTCAGAATATCAAGCAACAGTAAGATCAGAGCTGGCTCCTCCCAATATATACTTTTTTTCCTTTTTTTGTGGGACTGGGGTTTGAACTCAGAGCCTCATGCTTGCTAGGCAGACACTCTATCACTTGAGCCACTCCATCAGCCCATTTTTTTGTGTGTGTTGGGTATTTTTGAGATAGGGTCTCTTTAACTATTTGCCCAGGCTGGCTTTGAACCATGATCTTCCTGATCTCTGCCTCCTGAGTAGCTAGGTGTGAGCCACCAGCACCCAGCTCTTTTCATTTTTTGGAGACAGGTACTCACTGTGTAGTCCAGACTGGCCTCAAACTGTTTATCCTCCTGCCTCAACCTCCTGAGTGCTGGGATTACAGTTATACACTACCATGCTCGGCCCAGATTGTAAACTTCATTGGGTATTTTAACATGTGTTAGGCCTTGCTCAAAACAATTTTATACAGATTAACTCATTTAATCCTCACCACAGCTCTGTGAAGTAGGAACTGTTATTCTCTCCACAGATGATGAAACCAAACCACAGGCCCATTAAGTAGGCAAGGTCCTCTAGCTAGTAAATGTTAGAACTGGATTTTTATCTAAGTGGGTGAGTCCATGCCTTTAAGCACCCCTGTGTACAGTAGACAGATCCAAGCTTGGCAAGGCGGGAAGAGAACTGAAGAAGGGATGGCAGCCAGAGAGCATTATGGGTCATCAAGCTGAGTCTAAGGGTTCTGTAAAGCCTCTCTGAAATCCAAAGGTTCCCAAGGATCAGGCCTCTCTACTGCTTTTGTGGAAGATACACAAAGCCCTGGTCTTCAGAATCTCCTGGCTGAATGTAACCTTTACCCAGGCAATGAGAACTGGGACCCCCCAGAACCTGGAGCAGAACCTGGCTCTCCTGGCCCAAAGTAGAAGCCAGTGGAAAGTGACTAGAGGGAGAAAGGAGAGGAAGAATCAGAATGGCAGACCTTCCCTCTACCTGGGAGAAGACAGCCAACAGGGAGCCTTTGCCTTTGGGTAGGAGGATTAGCTCTACTTACTGAGTAAATGAGCATAGACCTGAGGGCTGGGCAGGCTTCTTTCCTAGAGAGGAAGAAGAGGGTTAAAGAAAAGTGAGGGCAGGGAGTGGGTGAAGGGAGGGCTTTGGAAGTGGTGTCAGTGAACTTTTACTGACAGATAACTATTTTAGGCTTTGCAGGCCATACTTTTCTTTCTTATTCTTCTCCCTCTCAACCATTTAAAAATATATCAAACTTTTGGGAGCAGAAGGTAGACATAGTCTTCGGGTTATAGTTTGCTGATTTATGTTCTAAAGATATAATCTGTATACCACTCCTAGGCATATACCTGAAGGAATGTGCTCCAGGGTACAATATAGCCACTCGCACACCCATGTTTATAGCAGCACTATTCACAATAGCCAAGCTTTGGAAACAGCCCAGATGTCCTACACCTGATGAAAGGATTAAGAAAATGTGGTATTTATACACAATAGAGTTTTATTAAGTCATAAAAAGAATGAAATTATGCTGTTTGCAGGTAAATGGTTGGAACTGGTGTTAAACAAATGTTTTCCCTCATGTGGAAGCTAGACCTATAGGTTAAATGTACACATAAATGCATATTTGATTATATATATGTGTGTGTCTCTCTCTACATATAAAGATAGATACATATATGTATAATATATATAATATATTTATATATATTTATTTATATATATATATATATATATATATATATATATATATACTGAGAGAGAGAACACAATTGTATTAGTGGATCTGTCTGAGGGGATTACAGGAGGCAGAAGAGGGAAAGAATGTTAGAGAATGAAAAAGTTGAAACATCCCATCTATATATGAATATAATATAATGTAATAGACCGTAAGCTGTTGAATAATAGTGGAGCATGGTGACAGAGAAACAGTAAGTAATGGGAGTTAATCTGATTAATGCACAATATATACATGTCTGAAGAAACCCCCTTGGACTCTGAATATACACTTAAAGAATGAAGGACAGGAGGGTAAAACAAGTCTCTTCTAGGGGTGAGTACCAGTGGCAGGAGGGAGGGCATAAGGAAAGGGCAAATGAGGGTGAATATGGTGGATGTGATTTGTATTCATATATGAAAATAGAATGAAATCTGTTGAAATTGTTCTAAGAAACAGGAGTGGGGAGAGGAGGGAAAATGATAGAGGGGGTAAATAAATTCAAGATATTTTGTGAACACATATATCAATATCACAATGTATCCCCCTATAAAAGTACTATATGCTAATAATAAAAATAAATAAATAAAGGTACAATCTGTAAATCTCACCGTTTTCCCTTGGTCTGATCCTGCTCTTCTCTCCAGTGCTGGCCATTTAACCTGAAGGGGACCTCCCTGGGAGGGAGAGAGGCATTCAGATGAGGAAAAGTGCATGAAGCTCTGACTCTGGTGATGCTTCATGAAACCTGAGGTATGTTCCACTGAGGTACTCTAGGACTAACTCTGTTTGGCAACTCGAAGGTTGGCTCTGAGGATTTTTATGCCATGCACAGTTGCACACATGAGCAACTCTGCAAGAATTATGTTTCATGCCACATTCCATTTGGGAACTGATGCCCAAGACAATATTGCAGAGCAATGAAACTCAGCATTACTCTCTTCCAGGGAAAATGGATTGCAACCTTTCATTCTCAGTAACCCCAAATGGAATATGTTAGTGTCTTTGTGAAGAGTTTGCTCTAGCAAGAAGGAAGCATGCCTTATGGTAAACAGAAGTCTGTCATAATATCTCCATTAAAGAGCCCAGGTTTACAATAAGGAAGCACAGCTATGAAGATAAGAAATGTTTAGATATCTTATTATTAGGACAAATTTTTCCTACCCTGTGCCCCCAACTGACTCATAGCTTGACATAAAACAGTCTTCCCACCATGGAACATGAACTGCTAACCACTAAATCTATTTTTTCTTTCTTTCTTTCTTTCTTTCTTTCTTTCTTTCTTTCTTTCTTTCTTTCTTTCTTTCTTTCTCTTGGTACTGGGGTTTGAATTCAGTGCCTACACTTTGAGCTACTCCAGCAGCCCTTTTTTATGATGGGTTTTTTTTTTGAGATAGGGTGTCACAAACAATTTGCCAGGGCTCGTTTCAAACCATGATCCTCCTAATCTCTGCCTCCTGAGTAGCTATGATTACTGGTGTGAACCAGTGATATCCAGCTTAAATCTATTCTTAAGTAACAAAAAAGCATGGTTTTAAGGGAGAAAGGTAGAAGAAGCAGATTTATAACAAACACATTTTTACCTAAGAATTGACAGGAAGCCATGACTTCCAAATTATTATTAGAGCTTTCCAACACATTTAACCTATATCAGAGAGACTACTTATAATGGAATAGAGAGGAGGTTATTGTATGGAGCTAAGAGCAGAAGAGTTTTTAGTAGGAACATGAAGTTTAGAAAGAAACAAAATAAGAGGGGGAACAGTGCAAACAAACACCCAGTGGGGGAAATTTTGGTCCACTTTAGCTTAGAGGCCTTGGAATGCACCACTGGCTGGGACAAAAAGATAGTGGGAAGTATTTCACCTATATCACACCCCTTGCCTAGAGCCTGCCTAAGGAATCTTAGGGGAACCACCTGCTGAACTCAATGCCTTGTCCTTGAGGGGGCAGCCTCTTGAGTTCTCTCTGATAAGGGTTCCTATGTTGACCAAGGCGTGCCTACAAGACTTAAGACTTCATAAGAAGAGAATTGCCATACAATAAACCTTAGGATTCTGTTTTGTGGAAGATTTAAATTAAACATGATTATCTACTTGGAATGGTCTAGGTAAATTAATACCTGGAAGTTCTGAAATAAATTTTATCCTAGAATCTCATGTCCTATGAATTGATTTTATATGTGTGTGTGTGTGTGTGTGTGTGTGTGTGTGTGTGTGTGTGTTTGTACTTAGCAGCAGTATCTCTTACCTGGAATGATTGCCCAAATGTCCCTGCTTTTTTTCTGGCTGTCCTCCAGAACACTGGCATAAGGCAGCTTACAAATCTCTAATATCCTAACTCCTCTGAGCAGTTTGTGCTCAGGCTACTGCCCAGCCCTTTGTCTCTGTGTGAGTCGCACTGGCCCTGGGCTCATGGGGCAGGCACCTCGCTTCTCTCAGTTCATCAAATGTGCCCTGCTCTCTCCCACAACCAAGTCTATGCCATTGGACATAGGACACAGTCCCCTCTGCAGTGCCAACCTCCACACCCTCCCTTCCCCTGGTTAATCTGACATTTTTAGTCCTCCTCCAGGTCACAGTTCAAGCATTACTTCCTTGGGAAGATTTTCCTGACCACTTTTTGACCAAGTCTGATTTCCCTATTATTCATATAGCCTCTTTGTAATAGGGCTCTGTTCCCATGTGGTAGCTGTTTTGCATTTATTTGTCTCGTTATTTGATTTATAGTGTAACTCATTCACTAGACCATAAGCTTCTTGATGTCAAAGACTATACATGTTTTACTTAGAATAAGTAAGTCTCTCTCTCTCTCTCTCTCTCTCTCTCTCTCTTTCTCTCTCTCTCTCTCTCTCTCTCTCTCAATATATATATATATATATATGCCTAAAACAGTAGATCAACTTTTCATTTGAAATCATTTAGAATGCTATCTGTAAATTTACTATTTATAAAACTGACAGAAAACAAAAATTATTAACCCATGTGTAAGCATGATACCAAGCTTCTCAATCTGATAAACTCATATGGGAAATGAAGCTATTGGATGCATATGGTTTATTGCTAAGAAGAATCAATTTTATTCCTGGGTTAGTGTGTGTGGAGATGGGGAGGTATTTTTATAGCATAACAAATAAATGTTGTGGAGTTTTAACATAAAATAGAAATTCTAAGCTTTTTTTTTTTTTTTTTTGTACTGGGGTTTGAACTCAAGGCCTACACCTTGAGCCACTCCACCAGCTCTTTTTTGTGATAGTTTTTTTTTTTTTTTGAGATAGGGTCTCATGAACTATTTACTCAGGCTGGCTTCGTATCTCCATCCTCCTGATCTCTGCCTCCAGAGTAGCTAGGATTGCAGGCATGAACCACAGGAGCCCTGAAGTAAAAAGGAAATTCTAAGGAACTTTTGAGCTATGGGCCAAGCATTTAGGGACTTGCCCACCCCCGCATCCTTTCATTCCACCCAGCCTCCAGGTCATGACTTTAACCATTATGTGTAACAACATATGTAGAAATATTGAGAAGCACTTAAAAGAGAGCATTACTTTTAAGAAACAGGTTCTAAGTGTGGAAGGATTCCCTTTTCTCTAACCATTTAAAAAATGTGAGATTAGAATATTAGTAATAAGTAAGATCTAGTCCCACACCCTACCAATTGCTTAAATCCAAATCAAAATCAAAATGTGGTTAAACCTTGTTTTCTCAAATGGATAATCTCAATTAATACACACACACACATACAGAGATAAAGAGAAAAGGAAGGGGGGGGCGGGAGGGGGGAGAACGAGAGAGAGAGTGAGAGAGAGAGAGAGAGAGAGAGAGAGAGGCAGATCACACTTACACTCAGTAAAATCTTAAATGAGCTTCCCCAGCTTGATTTATTCTAAAACAGATACATAATAACATGTGAGCAAAAGTTTACAAAGGTCATCTATAACCAAAAAGTTTAATAAGTAGTGTTTCATTATTTGTCACAGAGATGTGTCAGAAAAATAGAAATGGTACTTAGGACTTTGACCAGTATTGGTCAACATTTGACCAAAGCCTTCTCAAAACTTGTGTTTTAATAAAAATACTGATAACTGGAACAGACATCCCCATTGATATATGTGTGTACTCACACATCAAAGAGGAAAATACAGTTTAGGGATTTGTTTCTTTTATGTGGACATTATTTTCTTCAACCATAGTCCTGTGATTCAGCATTCATAAAATAAATCATTCACAATTTGAGCAAAATAACACCAGATTCCTGCAGAGTTAAAGAAAATGACATGTGGGGCTAATAGGAACTAGGGGATAAAACAAGTATATGGAGCCTTTGTTCTATTCCTAAGGGTTGGCACTCTTTAGAAGGCTCACAAATCACTATTTATGACTCATACCCTTCCACCCACTCTTTAAGCTCTTAATTCCACTAGAACTTCTTGTGTTAACTTAAATTTTAAAATCCACTGCTCCCCACTGATTTCTAATCAAATGCCTTCTGTGTTTGTGAGGATCTTGAGAAAGATGGTTTAAGGTGTGGTACACCAGGCTGTTTTTGTTGTTGTTGTTACTGTTTTTTACCCAGACTGACCTAGATTCTCCTAAGTGACTTATTACTTGGATACCAGTGAAGTCCCAGTCCCCTCTGCTAGTGTTGTACACTCTTCATCTCCTGCTCTCAGTAACCTAAAAGCAAGCTTCTCAACAGATGCAGGCTATGTTCTCTCCCCCAAACAATCAGGGCTCAACAGAATTTGAAACTTGTCTTGTATGTTCCCTTTCAGAATACTTCCTCAAATCTACCCAAGAGCACTTACTTCATCCATTTTCGTTTCATCCTAATCCCTCAGTAGGGAGGCCAGTCTGCCTGTGCATCTTCCTTTTGCTTAGATCATCTGAACACAATGTTCCCATTGCTTTTTAGCTCAGGACATGAACTCAGGGTGATTGGAAGCCCTGGCCTGTACTGCAACCAGAGAACCTAAACTTTCTTCCCAAAGGGATCCTGACCATCCATCTTCCTGTAGGCAAAGCTTGATCTCATCCTTCCACTGCAGATATCTCAACAATTCCACTTTCTCTGACCTGCTCTTCCTTCCA
This sequence comes from Castor canadensis, assembly GCF_047511655.1. Taxonomy (NCBI): domain Eukaryota; kingdom Metazoa; phylum Chordata; class Mammalia; order Rodentia; family Castoridae; genus Castor; species Castor canadensis. Next base: position 92,018,637 of record NC_133390.1, on the reverse strand, counting down.
TCAATCCTATTCTCCCTCCATCTCTGCCTTCCCCTTCCTCTCCTAGACTTTCACTGAATTTTCAGTTCCTCTGTTTGGCCAACAGCTCTAATTTTCAGCATTAGTCTGGTTGAGTCTGTTTTGGCCTTGAGGGGTTGCCAGTTTCCTACTCACTCTTCCTTCATTCACCTCCTGTCACTCTAGGTTTGCACCCCCATCACATCCCACCTCACCCTACTCCCCGTCCCACAGAGGAAATGTTCAGATCAGTTGTTACATTTGATCTTAGCCAAAAGGCCAAGAAGCATGTGTTCAGATCAGATCAGTAGTTGCATGACTAGTGCATGTAGATTCCTTTTCTACTGATGGGAACCTCTGTCATGAAGTAATAATGGGGAACAGTAACAGCTGCTTCATTCTCATAGAGAAAGTGCTGCAGGGCGGACTATAAAAAGCTGGATAGCCAATGGCAGACTTGTTTTCTACCATCATAGAGCTCTCCCCAAGGCTACAACTTCCTGATTACTACTGTCTCAAATCCCATTAATACTGGACAATTCAACCAACAAGTATGTATAATGCCACATCCTCTGAGCAGAAAGAAACCTCTTCTGCCTCTTGTCTTCCTCATATGACTATGTTCCCCACCAGCACCTATCTGAACACCCTATTTATTCCCTCCCACGGGATAGATCCTAGTAATTCAGTGCCAGAGAGTACAGCATTTATAATGCAATACTTCTAAATGCTACCTTCTTAGGAAGAATCTTCCAGCAGACAGTAAGGCTTATTAGACACTGAAATGAGTAATAGAAGGTTTAAATTTTCACTCCCTAGAGTTCTTTAAAAGCAGGACAGATTCTCATCTGTCTGGGATGATTATGTGGGCTACTGCTGGTAGACCAGGGATAGACCATCTCATCATCCACAAATAATATTTATTAAACTCCTGGGAATTCATGGTACTATACTAGATTTTATATACATATAGATGTGTGTGTATATGTATAATTTTAAAACATGGCTCCTATTCTCAAAGAAATTCTTAACAATGAAAAGATTTGATGTCATACAAATAATATCATGAATATCAATAGTACTTTAATTTCTCAAATTACATAGATTTCATTTTCCTTCTCTTCTCTTACTCCTTAGTTTTAGTTAGGAACTATACAAAGCAAGATTTTCAGTAGACAATCTTTTTTCTGGTCCACATTTTCCAGGAGCTAATGAGTGATGTAAAATATGAGCAGATATCAGAAGAATTAGTGGGGCAGAAAGCACATAGTAGCTTCAGTTCTATCATGCAGAAAGCAAGAGGCTGCTGGGTTTGGTCCCAACAGATTGTTTACTTTTTAATACCCTGAGATTCAGGTCAGGGAGTAATTAGGGCCAAGGAGGGAAAAGGGACTATAAAGGTGTGGAGAGAAAGCAAACTATTGAATACTTTCCCTCTCAGAGCCATAAAATAGCATTGACAAGGAATCCATTTGAGTCCAACTTTTCAATAGAAGCATAAGGTTATGTTCTTCAAGAGCGAGCAGGACTGTACAATGTTGACTGAGAAGCACACATTTATGTGCAGGGGTAGCTATGACCTGGTCCCACTCTGTCACACTTTATGAACACAGCACAGATGCTGTGGCTGTGTACTCTGCTGGCTTAGATCTATGATGTCCAGAATGGACACAGCCCAGAAAGACCAAGTTGAAGTTGCATTTATACATTCATTCTCATACCTCCATAAGAAAGATTTTTTTCTGGGCAATGTCCTTTCTCTTTCTTACTCATGAAAGAGAGAACCTCACCCAGCCCAGCCATGTCCTTTGTGGCCACTCTGTGCTGGGTTATAGGGCCTAGTTAGGGGAGCAGGCTAGATTATAGCTCCCCCTCCCCCATCACACCATTTGTTCTGGACCTGTCCTAATAACAAGGCAACTCTATAGGTAATGAGAGAATCTTGAAGAACTCTATGTGTGTGTGTGTGTCAGTACAAAACAAAGCACTGATTAAATGTGCTTTATGAGTATCTCTTATTTCTCTGTGTTTGGAGAGAAGTAAATGGACAAAATCTCATCATTGTTTACTTCTAAACATAATCTTTTTGGCCACTAAAAGAAAAGCATGAACAACTTTCCCTTCAACTTTCAGGAAAGTTGATTGTTGTGTACACTAAAAAGCTGTGATAATGTATTCTTCATATTTAGTTTATTTAGGCATTTTCCTCTTCTAGGAATACACAGGAAACTAGGTGTGGTTAGTTAGGTGGCTCTTGCAATGCCATGAAGTCCTCTGGCTGAAACTATTTTCTACTGTTACTACCTTAAGCAACAGAAGCAGTGAATTTCTGAAAGCTTAATTCCTAGATCATTCCCATCTAATGACTTCATTGGCTTTATTATTTGTAACTAAAACATGTCATTTGAATTTGCACAGGCAAATTAATATGGAAGGTAAATTTAATTTTCCTGTAATTCATTCGGGAATTAACTACCATAAAGAAGAGAGTGGATGTTTAACTTGTTTCACCCAAATTACACACACACACACACACACACACACACACAAATTGATCAGTACAAAATTGATCAAGTCTTCCATTTTTTTAGCTAACTATTTTAATCTATAATATAACATATTAAACATTTAAAGTAAAACTTTTAGGTTATAATTTCATCTACCTTTTAACATTTTAGGCTTCTAAACACATTGCACAATTCAGTTATTTTCAACAGTAAAGAGTTGATCTATTTTTTTTATTGTGTAACTTCTTTTAGAATGGCAAAATAAGTCTTTTTTATATATCCTGTCATTAAACAGCTGTACACTAACTGATGATTACCAAAGTTTCTGACAGTTTGGCAGATTTTAAATATAGAAGGAAGACCAATGCAAGTCTTTTCATTCAATGAATCAATTCTCCTCTTAGGCATTTAGTAGATAATCCCAATTTCAGAGATGGAACTAATTCTGTTCATTTGGAGTCCGCTGCTAATTGTGACCGGTGTCATAAGACAAATCCATACACATGAACTCTTAGTGCTCTTGAATACACATGGAAGAAGAAGCAGCCACTGAGGCTCCCTTTGGCTGTCCCAAGCCCCTGCGATCAGGCTGACCAATAAAGGCAAGAGAAAGGGTCTGGAGCTCCCACTTGCTCCTGATCTGCAAGTCTTTGAGCAACTTAACCAGTCCATTTGTTATCTGAGGATAATGTCTACCTTGCAGGATATTTGTAACTAAGTATATAAATATTATATGTTATTAATCATGTTATTTTTCATAGTAGATATCCACTAAATGGTAACTGGGTATCTGAGTATTTGTCTCATTTTCCTCCTTCCACAAAGTATAAATTCCTTGAGAGTAAGAATTATAGTGTCTGGTCCATATTGCCCCACTGTGCTGGTTATCAATAAAATATTTGTTGTCTTGAAAATTTCATTTTTTTTTTTTTTTGGTCTTTTCTTTTTTGGTGCTGGGATTAAACCCAGGGCCCCATGCCTGCTAGGCAAGCACTGTACCACCCAGCTACAGCCCAGCCTGAAAATTTCATTTTTGAAAGGCTTTTCAAATAATCTCTTTAGAGCTTTTAGAACTTTGCATCTGACTTATCTGTCCCTTCAGCTTCCTAAAATCTAATTTCCTGGTGTCTAGGAGCACTTTTTGGTCAATGGATATTCGAAATCCAAAATCTAGTATGATTTGGGCACTTTCTCCTGAGACTCCCTATCCATTTTATAACTAGTTTCTCTTTCTTGGGTTAGAATTAAATTCAAAATAGCAGTTCTTCTGGTTATCTCCTGTGTCCTACGAGAGATAAAACTGTCAGAACAACAAGTTACTAATTCATCACCATTTGCTTTTACCACTATGAGACCTCCAGTTGATGCCCACAGGCAAAGCCCACTTTTCTACCATATATCATTTGTGTCAGTTTTACATTTCATTGAGGGAATGTGAAGTTATAAGATACATCATCCCATATATATTGGCTCATACCTATAATCCTAGATACTTGGGAGGCTGAGATTGGGAGGATCATACTTTGAGACCAGCCCAGGCCACAAAAAAAAAGTTCAAGGGACCTTATCTCAACAGAAAGAGCTAGACATAGTGGTATGTGCCTGTCATCCCAGCTATGAAGGAAGCATATATTGAATCGTGGTATAGGCCAGGCTGGGCAAAAAGCAAGACCGTAACATAAAATTAACCAAAGCAAAATGGGCTGGAAGTGTGGTTCAAATAGTAGAGAACCTGCCTAGCAAGCTGGAGGTTCTGAGTTCAAACCCTAGTACACATCTTGTTAAGACACCTTTATTTTGTTTTATTTCTAACAAATATCCCATTATTAGGAAGCACAGGCTTAATGTATAACTTTATCTTTTCTATTCTCTTTCTAGAGCTTGCCCATAGACTCAGGTTCGGGGTTCAATATTCTTGCAATACTGTCCCCCTCCATCTCCTCATGAGAAGCAAAGCGAATTGTTTCAGGCATGTGTGTTTCTAAAGGTGAGGGATTTTTTTCTTGTCTCAGGTCTGGGCTTGGCTCACTTTTCCTTTGACACAGTCAAGAGTATTTTCAATTGCAATCAACAGAAAACCAACTTTAAAGAAGCTTAAAAATATAGAGTTGTAGCTGGGTGCTGGTGGTTCATGCCTATAATCCTAGCTACTTGGGAGGCTGAAATTGGGAGGATTGTGGTCATGCTAACCTGGTCAAATAGTTCGAGAGACCCCATCTCCAAAATAATCACAGCAAAATGGACTAGAGGGGTGGCTCAACTGGTAAAGTGCCTGCTTTGTGAGTGCCTGCTTTGCAAGTGCAAAGCCCTGAGTTCAGACTCCAGTCCTACCACACACACACACACACACACACACACACACACACAAAGTACAGTTGTTCTTCTGAAACCACAAGTAGTCTATTTCCACAATATTAGAGTGATTATTGCCATCAATCAACAGAGAGGCATAATTACACCTGAATTCAAACAAAGAAGAGGGCTTGGCAGAATAGCTCAATTGGTAGTGTCCCTGCCTAGCAAGCATAAATTTTCTAGGTTCAAATCCAGTACCACCAAAAAAAAGAAAAAAAAAAAAGTTGACAACTAATTAAACCAGAAAGAAAGCACTGGGTGATTCCAGTCATATCTATCATTAATACCAAGAAAACAAAGCTTTCCCACAAGTCCCCAGGAAACCTCAACTGACTTACGATTAACCAGTTTGTGTCCCATGGACATACCTGCAACAAGGGTATCTGGGGAAGTGAGTGTTGGCCTCTCTAGACTGTAGTGTGAAATACAGTAAGAAAGTTTGGAATGACTCTTGGGCCACTCAACCAACAGCATCTACCACAACTTTCAAATATAAACTGACAGAGATTTGACACACCAATTTCACAAGCATTGTCTTAGACCTGGAGCATTGTTACTCATAGTTCTTCTCAAAGCCAATGACAACCAGAAAGTATTACAGATAGTAAAATCTATTACTCAGTGCCATAGACTTTGCCAAGCCATGTTGGTCAAACTTGCCAGAACCAGAGAATCACTTAGAGTACATATTAAATAAAAATTGCTTGGATTTCCCCCCAGAAGAGTCTGATTCAGTCCAAGTCCTCATACTTGCTAGGAAGGTATTCTAACACCCGTGCCACTACCCTAGCCCAGAAACTTATATTTTAAAAAACACCAGTGGATTTTTCTTATCAACCAAATTTGACAATTATTGGTCCAAAAGAAATTAAGAGCTTTTCTCTGGTTTTGTAACTATTCAACTCCTCAAGACATTCTCATGAGCAGAGCTGCATTAACACATTCTTTTCCTTTAGCTGCTGCTCCACCCCTTCCCTAAGCCTTCTTATTCTTTTTCTTATGTATTCCTCTCACAGAGTTCCTCTCAAAACATCCTTTTCTAGGCAAATCCTTCTACTTTCATCTCCATTCTCCAGATTTCTTCAATGTGGGCATGGTAGGAGACCCCTGTATACTAGCATTCGGGAGACTGAGGCAGGAGGATGGAAAGTTTGAGGCCTGGGCTGCATGGTGAGGCCCTGTCTCAAAACAAACAACAATAAAACTTCCTTATCTCTTATAAATCTGTCTAATCCAGCCTTATCCCCATTCCTCCTTTCCTCTCCTAACCCCCAATTTCCAATATTGGTCATTATGTCTTCTTCCAAGTTTTACCTCATGGCTTCATTTATGGCAATGAGACTTTTTTTTTTTTTGGCAGTACTGGGGTTTGAACTCAGGGTCTCACACTTGCTAGGCAGGCACTCTACCACTTGAGCCACTCCTCCGGCAGCCTGGTTTTTTGTGTTGGGTATTTTCAAAGTAGGGTCTGGATAACTAGTGGGGCTGGCTTTGAACCGTGATCTTACTGATCTCTGCCTCCTGAGCTCGTAAGATAGGAGTGAGCACTGGCACCTGGCCTAGAAATTAGACTCTTACAAATATTATCATTTTGGTACAGAAGTTATATGATCTCACTGAAGTTTTGAAAGAAAAACTCTGAATCTCCTATGTTTACACATGACCACATCTATATAATCCTTTCTGGAAGAGGGGAGTATTTGTTATATGTATACAAAGACTTAAGACAGAAATCAAGACGCATTAAACAAGATGGATTGTTGTGAGCTGATGAGGTTAGGCAAGGCACAGAGTAGAAAGAAAATTTGTTCTAAATCTTGAAAAGTAGGTTAGGTTTGGAAAGGAAGCAAAAATAAAAAGGGAGAGAAGGTGGAAGGAAAAAGAAAAAAAAAATCCAAGAAGGAGAGCATTACACTGTTATTCATCCTTGCAATTACCTTCTAACGTACTCTATACTTTCTTCTTGCATGCCTCTACCTACTAGAATACACGCTCCATAATCTAACATTTTTTATTATTGTTGTTTGACTTCTAAATCCTCAGAAGGGCCATACACAGAGCTACTTGGTAAGTATTTGGGGGCTGAAGAGCATGTGAATGAGTACATGTGTGTAAGATCAGCCCGACTGAAGCAGTGTTCCAGTGGGGCTGGTGTAGAAAGTAGAATTATTTGTAAAGACCTTGGATTTATGACAAAGGAATTTCTAACTTTTCTTAAGAGAGAGAGGGAGCATGATGAAATTCCCCCGTTCACCTTATCTCATTTCCATATTCAGTGTAACTACTCCAAAGATGTTGGAAAAGGACATAAAACATGCAGAAGCAAATCCGGATCCTTCTTGGAAAGGATGACTTGCTGATGGAGTGGTTGGTGAGGCCATAAACTGCGCGTGCGTAGGCCCCTCACTGCGGGCTTGCTGTGGTGAATTTACAGAACACTCAGGTGTATGGTCACTGATGAGGGACACTAGAATATTCTTAAGGACAGGGTTCTTTTCACAGATCCAGGGGTCACAAAGGCCCTTTTGTTTCCATTCTCAACACTTTGCTATAATCCACAGCTCCGTAATGTCATTGGTAGCTTCCTACAGTTCTGGCTCATATCCCTGAGTGCAAAATTGCCACTTGAAAGGTTTCCCTCCATTCGGTCTTTACCTTCCACACCGCACAAAGTCCATTCTATCACTGCCTTAAAAGACTGCTTTAACGATGTAACTTTCCTGTTTAGAAGCCATAATGGGCCTCTAGTAAATATCTATTTAATCTATTCCATCTTTAGGTCTAGATTTCATTCCCTCTCCTTTCCCCTCTCTCCAGCCAAGAATTCGTTTTCTCTATACATATTTAATGCTTCTATTCTAGTCAAACACGGCTACTTGTATTGATTTGTTAATACACAAGTGGGCCATATATTGTCTCTAGGTATCTGGCACCTTTTACATCCTGAAGCTCCCCGGTTTTGCAGGGGTTAGAAACTTTGGAACATTTCTTATGTAAGAGAGCTTGCGACAGGGTTTCAGGTACACTTCGAGGTCTGCCAAGCAGGTATGTTGGGAGAGATTTGGAAGGCAGAAATAACAGTAACTGTTCTTAGTCCTTGGCTATTTGACTGTCCCTGGTTGTGGGCAGCCCTTGAAGTCAGCAGGGTTTCCAGCAGCCAGCCACCAGACACTGGGAAGCAGAAGCTCTTTGATGTTTTGTGTAAGGATATGCCAGGGAAGATGCAGAGACAACAAATACATCAGAGTAGAAATAAGCTCTCCTTAACGTATTCTTTATGCTTCAACTTTCCCCTTCATTTTAAATTGAGATTGGAAAGAACAAAGCACAGGAATTTGGAGGAGACCAAGGTATTTTAAAAATAGTAAATAAGTAATTGACTATGAAACTGAAAATTATTCTTTTTTTTTTTTTAATCTATAACCCAAGACAGCTGGCTATTCCATGGACATTTGGGGTGTAAGAGGTAATTATATTCCATAATTAAAACGTTTTAAAATCATGTTACTGATATCTCTTTTCTGTTTTCCTCACTTGGTATTACATTAAATATGGGAATTTCAAATGTGTTAAACCATTGATTTGAATGAGGAAATTAAGAGAAATAGTTTGAATTCTTTATATGAATATGCTTGGGAACATTGTAAAAATGTCTTGTATTTCAGCAATGATTGTACTGTACATAGCAAAAGTGGAAAATAAGAAAAAAACTCCAAATAAATTAGATTAAAAATACATTCACCAGTATCTTAAGATATTTCACTACGTTTTTGAGGGCTTTCAAAAATTATTCTTATATATCATTTTATTTTTCTTAAAAATAGAATTGAAAAATTTTAGTTTATTAAGTACACAAAGACTTCACATTAAGTATACATTCGCCTTACAAAAGCTTGAAACAGTAGAAATGAAGCAAAAGTCCCTGGCAGGTTTTTCCCCTCTGAAAGACAAGGGTTTCTGTCAGGGTGATTCCTAGCCCCTGGTGCCAAGGACACTCTGCCAGTGTTACTTGTACTGTAACATTGTTGTGGTTGTAACAACTTCTGCTGGTAATATCTTGAATCTTTTTTAACTGTAAGTCTTTAATGCTTTGTAGACTGATTGTAAAAGATGAAGAGTAACAAACATCACTTATATTATCATGACTACATAAATTATTTTCTGCAGAGATAAACAATATGATGTATTTCCTTCTCTATTTGTTCCAATGTCACAATACTGGTAATATTTTTTAAAAAATTATAAGTTCCAGCCCACAAGCTGCTCAAAATCATTCCACATTTAAAAATATTAACCATACCTTTTCTTACGGAGTTTTTTTTTTTTTTTTTCCTGGAGCTTTTAATTACTCTTTCCTGCTATGTGTGAGAATCTATGACATAGATGCACTATAATTTACTCCATGTTCCAATATTATTGAACATTTAGGTTGTTTTCCTTTCTTGTTAGTGTGAATAGTGCTTAAATAAACATCTTGCCCATGCATTTTGTGTACATACAAATTTCTGCAAGATAGAAATCTAAAGTTAGAATTATTGGACTGAAGAAAGTGTATGTTTTATAACTATTCTGTCAAATAGCCTTCAGAAAGTCCTGTCGGCTACATCCCACCAACGCTGCATGGGAAGGTAAAACTGAAAAGCATTCCATAGATTTCTACTAATGCTTCAATTTTTACCATGTATCTTATTGCTTTTCCTTATTTTTACTGAGATAATGAATCTTTTCATAAGCTTTTTAGTACTTTGTATTTCCTCTCCAATGCGCTGATATTTTGGGGGGAGGGTAGAATTTTTTTTCTTTTTAGGATTCCTTATATATTTTAGATGCTGTGTTTTGAACAACTATATCTTCCCAATATATGAACTGTCTTTCAACTTTTTGGTGTCTTGTCAAAGAAAAGCTTTCATTCTTAGGTAGTTAAAAATGAATCTTTTCCCTCTACACTTTTTGTGCAGTATCTCACCTAAGATGGGCTTCCCTAGCTGAAAGTAATAATCACACTCTCCTGTATGGTTGAAAGTGTTTTTTACAGATTTCTTTTTATAATTGTCTCTTGATCGCTCTAAAATGTTTTGATTACATACATGCTTAGGTAGTCTTCATTCTGTATGTGTATATTACAAAATATGTACAAATTCTGCAACTCAGGAATGGAAAGAAAGACCTTAGGTAACAATTCCTCCCTGTATATTTAAATGTGCTTCTCATCCTTTCTTATTTCTCTACCACCAAAAAGGCTCCACTGACCAGTGTGTGATACTTTATAAGGCCTTTCTAATGTTATGAACCATCCTAGTGCTTACTTGAGCATCCAGCTTTCTCTCTGTGGAGCTATTACCAGAGCTTCCAGTGTCCAGTTCTCTACTCCTGGGCATTCAGAAGGCTCACTTCTCAGATCCCATGGAGTTAAATTGGGCCAGGTAACTTTCTGGCTAATATCTCCTGAGTGCAAGTGAAGTGTCATTGACATGTCTCTTCATGTAGAAGGGTGTAGAGCCCTATGTGACCTTGTGGCTTCTCTTTGAGCACTAGCATTGGGACAGTGAGGCACTGGATGAAGGACATCTGCCTGCTGCCTTGCTCAACCTACAGAGGACTTGGTGTTGTTTATTACCACATCAGAAGGAGAATGAGTAAAATATGACACTATTTCCCAGGCAATCTTGATTGTGCTCTATTTTTTTTTTAAGCTGACAGTTTGCAAACTTTTATGCTTTATCATTTGAAACAAAACATTTCCAAAATACCTTGCAAGTGATTTGAGAAATGCCAATGTTATTTATTCATTATGGAGGGATACTTACTGAACACATAACTCAGAACCAGGCTTTGTGAATAAAGGTGAACACAAAAGATCCAATCTCCTTCTGAGAGCTCGGCAATAATTCCTTAGACAAGGCTATGCCAGGAATTTTAAGGGTGTGGTTTTAGAGTCAGATACCTTAAATTTGAATCCTGGCTCTTTCTCTTGTAACTGAATAAACAAAGGCAAATTAATTAACCTTTCAGTATGTCTTTGCATCATTAATATAATTAAGAATAAATGAGTGAATGCATATAGAATACTTAACACAGAGTTGTCAAACAATAAGCACTCAACAAGTATTAGTTATCACTTTTAGGACCATGGGTTGAAATATATGCAGGTATGGTAGAGACACATAGATCTATGCTCCCAGACATAAAGCCAACATCATCAAGCCACATCCCCAGCCTAACAACTTACCTCCTTCCTCAGTATGGAGTAATGATATGTGCATTAGAAAACTAGCAAAAAAGTTCTAAGATGAGAAGAAGCTGGTATCATAAAAAGTCCCTTGTGCTATCATCCCTATATTTTTAATGATCCCGGGAATCTGACTTCAAACAATTTATTTTTAGATGGCCTTTAAAAATATAATGTCTAGTTCATGGGCTGAAATTCTTAGTTTAAAAATATAACAACTTTGGATATTGAGTGAATATGTACAATATCTAAAATCATGTGACTATGCACACATTTAAATGGAGCACATTCTATACAATCAGTTAGGTTTATTTTGAATCCTGAACTTTACATTTACCTGTTACCCAAGGTCACAGAACTAGTCAGTAGCAGAGACAAGATTAGAATCATGAAATCAGCAAGTGTTCTTTCCATCACAACCCTGTCTTGTAGTAGAAATAATCACCTTTGACTTACTAGAGCTGTAGTCAACACGGAAAAGATAGTGACATATTACACACACGCATACACTTTTATTGCTGGACCATATAACCTTATCTTCAATGTGAGGTTTCAATATTTTCTCTGTAAATACAAACCACTTCCTTTGTGCACCACTATAGTTAAATTATTAAAAACCATAGTAGAAAGCAAGGTCTTTGGTGAATCTAATGTTGGTTCAACGAAAAAAATCTCCCTTTTGCTTCTTATAAAAAACCCTTCTGTACATTTTTATTATTTTAGTCCCTTCTACCAGGTCCTCCTAAACCACTAATCAAATCCCTAGAGGAGAGGGAAACTAACATTTATTGAGAAATTCACATTTACATGCTAAGAAAAGTCTTTACATAAACCTAAACCATAGACAAATACACAACTAATGCAAATATACACATTACACATAATTTTATTTTAGTTTTTACCAATCACACACACACACACACACACACACACACAGTCACACTCAAGAGCCCACAAAAAAGTGTAACAAGGAAAATAACCACAATCTTCTCATCTTCTATATTTTTGTTGGGGCTGAAGTTTGGATCAACAGAGGATCACTGAACTGGAACAAATTGTTCTCATGAAACCACTGGATTTGTCTGTGTGTTGTGTGCATGTGTTGATTACAAACAAAATGAGATTGTTGTCAAAATACGGGAAATGTTTGAAAAAATGCCTATGATATCATTATCCAGAGAATCCACTATTAATATTTTAATGTATATATTTTCAGAATTTTATGCACACATGTATGTGTACAGTACCTATATTTCTATGCAAGAGTATGCATCTGGGTCATCAATGTTAATGGCCACATATTTTTCCCTTGTGCCATAACTGTTATTATAATCTGTGACTCACATATCCCATTGTTTGTCAAGTAAGTGTTTTCCAATTTTAATTATCATCAGTATCCTAGTATAATTGCTGAATCAAATTCTTCAAATTAGGATCTCAGAACTATGACAGGTAAAAGCATTCAGCTAGTTTCTCTGTTCTTTTCCACATCTGGCCTCTTGTTCATTTTTCTCTTCCTTGGGAATGGTAACCCTGAAGGACATGGACCCAGGAATAACAGATACAAGTTCTTGAATTCTAATCCTAATTCTGGTTACTAAATGGAATAATACTAAGTGTCCTTGGTATATGGATAGCTATACTTAAATCTCAATTCTGATGACTAATTAATTTTGTGAAAGCCATTTCTAGTTACATACTCTCTAAAACAGGGGAACTAAATAAAATGGAAGTTTGACTAGTCAGCTGTTTATCAGAATTACCTGAGAAATTTAATGTATGTTCCTGGGTGTTGATTTACAATGGTGAATCTGACTCTGTAGAGGAGAGCTAGAGAATTTGCATTTTCAAGACCGTCTTGACCTTCCCCTTCATTGCAGGATGGAGCCCACTAGACCAGGCTACCTCTCAAGGCCTCTCTCCCACCAGAGCCCTATTCATCCTTTTTGCTCTCTTCCCAGTCCCCTCAAGCCTTGTACAGTCTTCCTTGCAAATCAGTCACTTTTTAAAAATTCCTTAACTTGTTTATTTAATGACTATTTTTTAAATTTTATTTTATCATTTTTACATGTACTTACATGTGTATACATTATTTGGGCCACCTCCTCCCCATCCCCTCTACCCACCCCCCAATTCCACCTTTGGGCGGAACCTGTTCCATCCTCTTGTTCTCCAGTGAATCAGTCACTTTTTGTGTAGTAATACAAGAAAAATAAGGGCAGATTTTTTTTAAAATGCATTAATTAAAGCTAAGATTTTTGAATTGTGTTTAAAAAGCAAATTAAAACCAAAATAATAAAATAATCTCACTTGTGCTATTTTTAATTAGCTTACTTGTTCAACTTTTTAAAATGTTGACTTTTTAAAATTACATTTTATTCATTTTCAAAGTCTGGTAAAGGTTTTTCTTGGTGTTCAAGCAAGTTATCATGTGATAAGTGGCAAGTGGGCTGTCCAGATTACAATTGAAGGTCCAAAGTCCCTTGCAGTTCCTAAAGTCTGTGATTTTATTTCAGATACTCTTATAGGTGCTAGAAAAATATACACACAGTTGACAGGTCCAGCTTTCTCTCTCCATGGGGAACAAACTAACACAAAAGATTGATAGGAAGTGCAGCTATTTCTGGGAGAATGAGACATAATAGACTGATCCATGGGTACAGCCAGTCACCAATAATAATTTAGCACACAGAGTTTATCTAAGATCTGTTTTCAGCTGTTTTAGAATATCTGATCAATGGGGCCACTAGAGAAGACTCAGAAAGCATACGTAGTAGTTTCATTTTTCATTCTTAAACAAGCACAGAAAAAATATTTCCAACTCACCTCAGTTTCTCAATCTTTATATCTTCTATTTGTTTCTCCTTTTGTGTGTGTGTGTGTATGTGTGTGGTACTGGGGTTTGAACTCAGGGCTCCACGCTTGCTAGGCAGCTGCTTTACCACTTGAGCCACTCTGCTAGCACTTTTTGGTCTTGGGTCTTTTTAAGATAAGTTCTCAAACTATTTGTCTAGGCTGTCTTCGAACCAAGATCCTCATGCCTCCCAAGTAGCTAGGAATACAGGTGTGAGCCACTGGCGCCCAGCTATATCTTCTATTTCTTGAAAGAAATAAAGTCAGTGAGTCAGAGTAGAAATTTAGAATCTATGTTTTATTTTTATAGTAATGAAACTTTTTAATGATTACATTAAAGTAAAGATTATACTGATGAATACTTAAAGGACAAAAGAACACAGATTTTTGAGGCCTAAAAAACATACTCCCTTTTGATTTTTTTTTTCAACAGAGTTTGACTATGGAGTCCAGGCTGGCCTCAAACTCATTATCTTCCTGCCTCAGCTTCCCAACTGCTGGGATTACAGATGTGTCTCACTGTGCTTGCTAAAATACATCATCAGAAATGAAAATAGCTTTATTATATCAATTTATTAACTGAAACACATTCAACTGTGAGCTTCTAATATAAATCTGAGCCTTTGATTAATAGTTCATAATATTGTAATATTATCTGCATTTTCAGTGGACACCCAACAATGAAAATGAACACTTTCTGACAAATATCAGTCCTGTAATAGATGATTATAATTGTACAATATTCTTTTCTTGACTTTAGATCATCTGATACAGTAAACTACTTGGCCCAGAATTAGGAATATGTTGCAATCGAGCCACATTAGAAGCCTCTTAAGGTGCTGAGTTGTTTTCTACACTGGAATTTACTTAAAAAGCACTATCCCAGAATAGAAGCACCAAGAGTCACTACTGCTAAGAGTCATTTATCTACGGCGTCAGAAAAAAGGCTAGTATTAAATATAAAACTACTCATAATTGCGCTCAGCAAAGAAAGTATAGGCTCTAATTTAAGCTCCCATAACAAAAAGAAACCTTGAATTAAAATGGTCCTGATAGCCTCAATTTACTATCTGAGGGGTTGAAGTGGAGAATTAGGATTTAATTCTCTTCCCATGGGATGGGAGAAGACTGTTGCATCCTTAAACAGCTGTGGACTAGAAGACTTCCCTTTTTGTTTGAGGACAACATCTCTAATTCTCCCAAAGCCCAGTGATCTTGTTGAGCGAATGCAGTGAGGAATCATATCAGCTTTGCTCCTTTCTCCCAGAATGCTGTGGGGTGTGAAATAAGTGATGTGCCTGGTGAGGTGGGACAGTCTACTCTGATTATCTTATCTTTTCTGCTGGACTATAAATCTTTTGCAGTGTCTCAGTGGGAATTATGTGTATATTGTGTCTATGTGAAGAGGACCCCAAAACACAGAGAGCCTCTTGCACTGAAGGTGAGCTTGGTGGATTTGGCATTGCAATGATGGACCTAGATATGAGTTTGGGTTTACAAGCGAATTCGATTAAATTAAAATTGCAGAATTACATGGTACAGGCAAAAGAATCAGATTTTTTTCTTTTTTTTTTTTTGGCAGCACTGGGGTTTGAACTCAGGGCCTCACACTTGCTAGGCAGTCACTCTTATGGTTTGAGCCACTCCACCAGCCCCCACTAACCCTTTTTTGTATTGGGTATTTTCAAGATAGGGTCTTCGGAACTACTTGCCCATGCTGGCCTCAAACTGTTATCCTCTGATCTGTTTCCCCAAGTAGCTAGGATTACAGGCAGATGTTTTTAAGAAAGGAGTAGAATGAGGAAGAGGGTTGAGATGAAAAAAGCATTCTAGTGAGTCTGAGGATTATGTTTGATACTTTCACTGAAGAACTTGTAAGAAAAAAATGTTTGGTGTTTTCTCTGAGGTTGCTTGGATTGTGTGAGGTAAATAGCATCACCATCTCACTGTACTCCCACATTCAGTAATGTCACAAATACTTTGTGACAGTGGAATTTTGTGGGGGGAGGGAGGTAGAAATTGAACAGAGGTTGTATTTTGTTCAGTTTATAAGATGAAGATTATACTGATGGATACTTGAAGGATAAAAGAGAATACAAAGATTTTAAGATCTAAAAGTATAGGAACAGAGAGAACATTTAAGAAATGGCATGAATAGTAATAAACTCATCTAAGAGTTCATACCTAACAAAGAGATCAGTGCCAAAGGTGAGCATAAGAATACATCCCAGTAATCTTGAGGACGGACTTTTGACTTGAACAGTATATCTAGATTGAAATGGATGTGGAAATCCTGGTTACAACTGAGTTACATAAATTACTTAGAATGCCTGGCCCGGTGCTTAGTGTGTTTCTCAGAATAGGCTATTATCACAAGTCTTAACACAACTGAAGCTCATATCTTAATCACATAGCAGTCTAACAGGAATCTATAGCTTCAACAGCAAAGCTAGTTTTAAATTTAAAATAATTATCAAGCTTCTCAATAATGAAGCCACAATAAAACAACTCCTAGGCTCAAATTTAAACTCATCCAACAAAGACAAACCTCAGAATGGAATTGGGGGAAGGTAGAAAGTACTCTGTACAGTCAGAGACCCTCTGTCCAATGTTTTGGCAATACTCAGGACATCAGAGACTGCTAGCAGAGCCTCACATAAGGGACAAAGGAGAACAAACGTGTAGAAAGCACGCCTGTCCAATGCCACCGCCAGAAGGAGCCTCCCATTGCTGTGCTTATGAAGCAGTGGAGAGAGCTGATCCTGTTTCCTTCCTCCAGGTCTGGACAACACAGGCAAGTGGTGTGCTAAGGAGGGTAACACATAGGGAAGAGAAAACAGCCAGTCAGTCCTTGCCATTCTCAGTAAATATTTGCTAGATTAAATGAGCTACTTCTCCTTGACCCTTGCGTATTAAAATGAATAATCTGAGTGAGGCCTTGCACTTAGACCTTGACAAGGTAGTGGTAAAATAGTTCCCTGTTTATAGCTCCTGGAAGGCATCAGTGTATAACAAGAAACTCTTAGTGACGAAATTTCTTAAACAATGTGTTAAGGATGGTGAGAAGGGGTAGGCCTGACCTAGATCCTCTGAAGTTGCGTTTATATACATTTTTATCTTTGGGAACAGCATTCCTGACAAAACAAGGATTATAAAATAAGCACTTATGTGGTCCTTGCCCTCCATCAAGCAATCTTCTAAGCACTTCACTAACACTAACTGATGGGAAAGGCAGGTACCACTTGGCCCCATGTTGCAATTGAGAAAACAGAGGCACGGCGAGAACATGAAACATCTTGTCAATGGTGGGACAGAGATTCAAAATCAGGAGGTTGGTTCTGAGCTTGTAACCAGTATATCATGCTAACCCCTCCTCATGTGAATCTCTCCCTCCCCTTTTCTACACTTGAGCTTGTACCCCAGAACATTATATACACAAGTAAGGAGTGCTGGAAATTTCCATAAGAACATTGACCTCTTATATTGTTTCTAATTGGTGGTTACAGACAGAAATAGAGTCAAAAAAACATATATTTCAGGCTCAACAACCAAATGCCAGGAACTCTTAGTATATTTCCCAATCCATTTTGTTTTATCAGATGAAAACCGTGAAGGGAACTTTAGGCCCCAAGAACAGGCTGATGGAAGAGGTGGCAGGAATGCCTTTTAGGCTTACCTTATGAATCATACTTCATTCATTTATTCATTCATTCATGCTATTCAACCAATATTTGTTAAGCTCCACTTAGACATGGAGTTTGTTGTCATGAGCCAATGAAGAAGATATACTTGGGGGCTGGCAGAATGGTGTAAGTGATAGTATGTCTGCCTAACAAGCATTAGGCCCTGAGTTCAAACCCCAGAACCACCAAAAAAAAAAAAAAGTAAAAGACATACTTGAATTAAATATCCTTACAAATACATAGATAATTACACTGTATAAGTTCTGTGAAAAAGTATAGAGGGTGGGGATATACCTCAGTAGTATAGCACTTACCTAGCATATGTGAGACCCTGGGTTCCATCTTTACCCCCCCCAACTCCCCCAACCCCAAAAACGTAAGTTTATATTATACCTGAATAGTCTGAAGATTCAGTCAAGGGTAGTTTGTCTGAAAACCTGGTATTTGAGTAGGGGTTAAATAAGTTGAGGGAGGCATGAAGTGGGAAGAATATGCCAAACAAAAGAAATAACCTTAGCTGGTGCTGTGGCTCACACCTGAAATTCTAGCTACTTGGGAGGCTGAGACCAGGAGGATTTCAGTTCCAGGAGACCCCCATCTCCATGGGAAAAAAATGGGCATGGTTGTATGCTCCTGTCATCCCAGCAATGGCATGAAGCATAAAGTACAAGGATTCCAAAGCAGGACAGCCTGGGCAAAAAGCGAGACCCTATCTCCAAAATAACCAGAATAGAAAGGGCTGGAGGCCTGGCCCAAGTGATAGAGTGTCTGCTTAGCAAGCAAGAAGGAAAGCCCTGAGTTCAAACTCCAGTGCTGCCAAAGGGAAAAAAAGAAAGGAACCTTGGTAAAGCTCTTCACAAGGAACAAAATAGTGCTTCGTAAGAAACTGCAGGAAGGCAAATGTGGTTGGCATTCCAAGAGTAAGGGAGAGGGAGGTGTGAGCAGGTTAGAGAAGCAGACTGTAGCTTCCAAAAGTGCTACAGGCTGCAGTGAGCATTCTAAAGCTTAACTCAAGAGTAATGGAAATCCAATGAAGGATTTTAAGCTGGGGAAAAGACACAATCAAATTTTCATCTAGAAAGGTCTTTTTGGCAGGCAGATTCAAGGGGTTCATGTGGAAATAGATCAATTAAGAGGCTACTGCAAGTGTCCATAGGTACTTATATTTATACAACTGATGCCACATCTGTGTGTGAGGTCATGTTTGCCAGCCCCAGTGGAACTCAGGATACCATAAGATCTTTTCATACTGACTTTAATTTTGCTTGTTTCAACTTGGGTATTCTATCTCTCCTTGCAGCGAGGACATGTTTAGACTCTGAATATAACTTGTAAGAACGTGTTTTGCAGTTATATCCTCTTCACCCATTATAATTTAAGACTGATAACCTGGATGCATGGGCCTCATAGAGGACATCCAGATGACTGGGTAATGAAAAATTGAATGGTCACATAAATAGATCATTGAATATAATACATATTTATGGTACCCAAGAGTGAAAGGAAAAGCATGAGTGAAATGAGAGGCAACTCTAAAGTTCTTTCTTTGGGGGAAGGGGTAGTATTTTTCAGGAGGGAAACTGGGCTCCAGCAATCTAACAATCCCTTCCTTCCTTCCTTCCTTCCTTCTTCCCTTACTTTTTCTTTTTTATTCATGTAATAGTTGGAGAAGAGCTGGAAATACAGCTTAGTGATAGAGTACTTGCCTAGCATGTGTGAGATCCTAGGTTCGATCCCAAAAACCACAAAATAATTAAATAGTCCAAGAACATCATTCTAAGACAGAAAGGAGGTTGCTCCTTGGGGTCAGAGATATCTGTTCCTGCCATGTTGTTCTCCACACTTAAGGTGTTAACTACACTAGGGTTTATGATGGTTTACTAGTCAGCAGGAAGAGGAAATGCAGAAGTGAGGGCCAATCCACACTTGCATATGCTTCTGCTCACACCTCACTAGACAGAATTTAGCCACATAACCAAGAGAGACTAGAAAATTTACTCTGTTACCAGAGAAATGGAAAACAAATATTGGGGACAGACAGAATGCATGGTCACCCACAGAACTGTAGGTAAAATGAGATGACATCTACATAGCTTACTGTCTATTGGGGGAAAGGTATTAGAAATTAATTATACAAATGTATATTTAATTATAGTTATATAACACACTGTAACTATAAGTAACTGTACATGTGCTATCAGGGTCAATAACAGTGGAGTGAGTCAAATATGGTCTGATGTAGTGGCAAGGAAGGAAGTAGGGGTCCATGGACCACTTTTCTGAGGAGATAACATGAAGACTTCATCAAGGTGAAGAAGGAGTGAGAGGAAGAGCATTCCTAGCAGAAGGAATCAGGAAGAAACATGGCCCATTCTAGAGACTATATGGCCTGGAGAAAAAGGGGAAAGAAGACCTGGCTCTCAGGGAGCAGAAGTTGGTTAGTGGGAAGGAGAGTAGCTGGGGATAAGTATGGAGAAGCAATTCTGTAAGTGTTTTACTAAAGGAATGATCCATGCAACTTACCTTATAGAATGACAGCCCAGCTGCAAAATGGAAGAGGTATGGGATTATAGGCTTGAACCATTGTAAAGTATATCTCAAGCTGGTCTTGAACTCATGATCCTTGCCTTGTTCATTACTGGAGTAGGCCACCAAGGCAGGCTTGTCTTGCTTTCAGATCACCTTGACATCTGTGTGATGCATCTATGTATTACATATAGCAGTAGTTTGCTTCTTATTTCTGGCTAGTATTTCATTATATGAAATTTGCTCCTCACCTCTGCATCAAATGTTGAAGGACATCTGAGATGTTTGCCAGTTGAGTCTATTATGGATGAAGGTACTATCAATAGTTATTTCCAAGTCTTTAATATCTCTTAGGTAAATACCAAGGTAGAGTCTTATGAAGTTGGACATATATTCACCATACAACCTAGCAATTTACATATGATCTGCCAATGCTATTCCAAAATAGCTGTGCTATTTTGCATTCCTATCAGCAATACATGTTGCTCCATTTGCTTAACATCCTTGCCAGCACTTGTTTTTGTCAAGCTTTTAAATTTTGGTTATTTTAATGGACAGGGAGTTATAGTTCACTATCATTTCAACATGCATTTTTCTAATATATAAGATCTTGTGCATCTCTTCATGTGCTTAGCAAATGGCCATTGATACATCTTCCCATTTGCCTGTTCAAAACTCTTGCCTATTTTCACATTGAGACATTTGTTTTTTTATTGATTTGTAAAGATTCTAATTACTTTTTTGTGTGTGCAACTGGAGTTTGAACTCAGGACTTTGTACTTCCAAAGCAGGCACTCTATTGCTTGAGCCACATCTCCAGTCTATTTTACTCTGGTTATTTTGGAGATAGGGTCTCACAAACTGTTCACCCAGCCTGGCCTCAAACTATGATCCTCCCAATCTCAGCTTCCCATGTAATTAGGATTGCAGGCTTGAACCACTGGTGCCCGGCTATACATCCTTTATGTGTGCAGCAAATAGTGTTTCCCTTTTGGTGACTTGACTTTGTAATGTTCTTATTTATTTATTTATTTATTTATTTTCATTTATTTATTTATGACGAGTGTGCCATATAGCCCAAGCTGCCTTCGAACTGGGAATCCTTCTGCCTCTGCCTCTAATTTTTTTAGCAGTGTTTCTTAAAGAGCAGTACTTTTTAAAGAACTCCTTATTATTACTGATTTCCTACTTGTTATACTATAAGTAAAATAGAAACATTGGCATTTTATGCTATAATTTTGAATTTATTAGATGCATATACAGGTAGATTTACTATGTTTTCTTTCTTTCTTTTTGTAGTACTGGGGTTTGAACTCAGGGCATTGCCCTTGCTAGGCAAATGCTATACTGCTTGAGCCGTACCACTAGCCCTTGTTATGTCTGCTTAATTAACCCTTTGCCATTATGAAATGTACTGGAGATTGAATCTAGGACTTGTTAGGTAAGTGCTCTACCACTTGAGTGGCACCCTTAGCTTTTTGTTCATATTTTGTTTATGAGATAGGATTTAGTTGCCTTTGCCTGGGTGGCCTCCAATTCGAGATACTCCTGCCTCTGCCTCATGAGTAGCTGGGATTACAGATATGCAACACAACATCAAGCTTCTGCTGATATTTTTTTGACTGAATTTGCATTGTGCAGCATAAATATAGTCACTCCCACTTCTTATGTTTAGTATTTTCATATTACATCCTTTTCCAACTTTTTACTTTTTTTGGTTTTGTTTTTATTTCTAAATTTATTGTAACTTAAAATAATTCTCTAAAGGGGTTTCATGTAATATTTACACATACATAATAATGTATTTTTTTGTACAAGGGATACATTGTGATATTTATATATGTGTTTACAACATATCTTAGTTGGATTTACCCACCATTGTTCTCCCTCCTCCCCCTCCCCCAACTCTTTGCTTTTAATTTACCTGCTTGATACGTTAAAATATTTACATAATTTAGTTATCAATAAGATAGATTTTGTAGAAAACATATCAAACTTCTTGATATGTTTATGCCATAACTTTTCTTTCTAACTTTTCTATTTATTCTGTATAGATTTATTGTCATTCTTCTGTTTTATTTTCATAAAATTTGCTCTAAGATTTGCCATATGCACCTTTAATATCTGATAGTCTACCTTTAAACAGTATTACTTTCCTCCTCATTTGGTATATAATGGGTTTTGCAATGTGTAGCATTGGCTAGGCTGAACTGTCTTCCAGAATGACTTTACGTTGGTTTCTGATTGTGGTGGACCACAGGAGATATTTGGAGTACAATTTGGAAGCAGAAATTAAGCAGCAGCCATAGCTGTATTGCTTTTGTTTTCAGGTTAGAGATTCTGAGTATACCTGCAGCCCCTGCCTGTTGTCACTTACCTGAGGCTTACTTTGTTGACTTGGGGCAACAGTCAGGCATGCAGTTGCTCTACTTCTTCTACCTTAGCCCTCCTTCAGCTTCTCTGACTCTTGGTCAGCTACGTGTTTAGCTTTCTGGCAAAGGGAACAGCTTTTCTTATAGAATACTCATTATTAAATTTGGAAGCATAGGACTGGAGGTGTGGCTCGAGTGGTAGGGCACCTGCTTGGCAAGTGTGAAGCCCTGAGAAGAAAGAATGAAAGAAAAGAAAGCTTAACTTGGAGGTGCAGACAGACTGGGACAACTTCCAGTTCATCCAGATTATACTTGTAGGTCTCTCTTAGCTCTTACTGTCCACCAATATCTTTTGCCCCAGCTACCTTCCTGAGACTTCAAATTATATTATATTATTAGTTAGCTGCCCTTATTACTTTAAGTTTCTTCCCTATAAATTGTAGAGTTCAAACTGTATCAGTTATGTACTGCTGTGTAACATACCAAAATTCAGTGGATTAAAATAATAGACTTAAAAAAAATCTCTCACGGCTTCTGTGAGTCAGAGGCTTCCCTGAGCATTTCTGCCTTGGGGCTTATCATGGGGTTACAGAGAAGATGTTATCTGGGACTGTAGTCACCTACAGGCATATTGGGGTTGGAGGAAATGCTTCTGAGGTACTTCATTCCATGGCTGGCAAGATGGAGCCCGTTTTGGGAGAGGCCTTGGTTCTTCCCCACAGGGGTTACTCTACATAGCTAACTGAGCATTCTTACGATTTAGGGACAATCTTTCCCTAGAGCAAGTATTCCAGGACAGCAAGCTGGACACCACCATATCTTCTGTATTAGGTACTTAACAATTCCAACACTTTTCAAAATTCTAAGTCCAAAGTCTCTTCTGAGACTCAAGGCAAACTCTTAACCTAGGAGTCCCTGTAAAGTCAAAACACAATTTATGTACTTCCAAGACACAATGGCACGGAGCAAACATTACCATCTCAGAAGGGAGAAATAGGGAGATAGCAAGGAAGGGTCAGACCAAAGCAAGGCTGAAATCCAGTAGGACAAACATTAAATCCTATAGAATCATGTCCAACATCTAGGGCCCATGGAGTCATGAGCTGAGCTCAATGGAATTGGGCAGACCTGCCCTTTTGGCTTTGCTGTTTGCGGCCCATTTGGTCTTTCTCCCACCCTGGCTCTGCTCATTTTGCGTAGCTTTCCTTAATAGAGAAACCACGTTCCTGGTTTCTCCAACATCCAGGGTTCTCCATTACAGTTTGGGTCTCACCCTCATAGCTTCAGGCAATACACTCCCAGGTGTGCCTGCAGGTATGTTGAATCTGCCACATGTTGTCTGCCTTCCTTTGAAATCTTGGCAGAAGTCCCTATGACCCCAAAACTTACTTTATTGTCATTATTTGTTTTTTTTTTTCTTTGACAGGGTCTCACTGGTTAGCCCAGGATGACTTCAAACTGTCTATCTTCCTGGCTCAGGCTCTTAAGTGCTGGGGTTACAGGTGTATGCCAGTAGGATTGGCTTGACCCGGTAACTCTGCCTGCCTGCAAAACCAAAATCACACGGACAATGCCCAAGTCTGCTGCCAGCTCAAACAGTATCCGGACTCCCATGGCTGCAGGGGCCCTTGAGTGCTTGTATGGCTGAACCAGGGATTAACACTTCTTTAGGTAGTCCAGTGCATTCAGGGCCCCCCCAGCAGCAGCTCTCTCCTCTCTAGGGAAAGTCTTTCAGAAGGGTTTACAATTTTATACCCAGGAGCCTGAGGTCTGGCCAGTTGATGCCCACAGGCATCGTTCCTATAGCCTCAATGTAAAATGGTTGACAACTTTTTAATGGCACTAATCTCTGTAACAACCACACCCTCCTTGTCCACTTTCAAGGAGCTCCTCTTCTGGCTAAACGGCATACCTTTCAAATCCTTCTGCTCTGCCTTTTGCTCCTGATTCTCAGTGTAAACTAAAACTAGCCCACAATAGCCATGCCACAGTCTGAATGGTATCATGTATTGAAATTTTCTCTGTCAATTGAATTAGTCCATTTCTTTTTTATTTTATTTTATTTTTTTAAGGTATGGGGTTTCAACTCAGGGCCTTGTACATGCTAGGCAAGTAAGTACCCTACCACTTAAGCCATACATCCAGCCATTTTTTTATTTCAGGTTATTTTTCAGCTGTAGTCTCACGTTTTTTTACCTGGGCCAGCCTCATACTGCAATCATCCTACCCACGCCTTCTAAGTAATTGGGACGACAGGCATTTGCCACCAACCCAGCTTATTTGTTGTTATGAGGGGTCTCACTTGCTTGTTGCCTGCGCTGGCCTTGCTCAGGATCCTCCTGAGCTATGCTTCTTGAGTAGCTGGGATTATAACAATGAGCCACCTAGCTGGGCCTTTTAATTTATTTTTAACAGTTTGGGTGGGGGTTAATCAACTTTCCATAAGGTGTGCATATTTCAGTGTACATTTGAGAAGTTCTGAACTGCAGTATGTATATATCAATTAAAGCATGGCCCTAATAAAGTTAATACAGCCATCATTTGCAAAAGATTTCTTTATTCACTTTTAAATCCCTTCTTACTGCTCCTAGTTCATAAACAATTACTGAATTGTTTTCTCCAACAAAAGATGAATTTAAATTTTATAGAAAGGAATTGTACAGAATGTACGAATTTGGTCTAATTTCCTTCACTCTGCACAAATACTTTGAGATTCACCCGTGTTTGTGCATACATCAAGAGTTTGTTCCTAGCCAGGGTGCCTGTGGCTCACACCTATAAATCCTAGCTATTTGTGAGGTAGAGATCAGGAGGATTGTGGTTCAAAGCCAGCCCAGGCAAATAGTTCACGAGACCCTATCTGGAAAATACCCAACATGAAACAGGTCTGCCAGAGTAGCTCAAGTGGTAGAGCACCTGCCAGGTAAGTGTGAGGCCCTGAGTTCAAACCCCAGAACCAAACAGAGTTTGGTCCTTTTTCTTTCTGGGAAGTATTCCATTTTTTGGAACTTTAAGTTGTTTCCAAATTTAGACAATTAGTGATATTAGAAGTAAAGCTGCTATGAGATCTTATCTATAATTCTTTTATATGTATATCCTTTCATTTCTCATGGATAAATTCTAATAAATGGATTAGTTGGATCACATAGCAAAAGTTTAACAAGCTTTTGAACCATTTTCCAAAGTGATTTTATTATGTTACATTCCTATTGGCAGTGTCCCTGAATTTTGGTGTGTTCAAATCCTCACCAACACTAGATAACGGATAGTCCTTTCTGCTTTTACAAGCCATTCTAATAGGCTTGTGTGATATGTCATTGTGCACTCATGACTAATATTGAGCATCTTTTCATGTGCTTATCACATCCATTTATTTTCTTTGATAAGGAGTCTGTTCCAATCTTTTGTCCAACCTTTATTGGGATGTTTGTTTCTTTGTTTTGAAGTCCAAGAACTGTACATTCTAGGATTCAAGTCTTTTTTCAGGTATTTGATTTGCAGTTATTTTCCCCATCAGTGGCTTGTCTTTTTCATTATCAGTTTCTTTCAAAAAAGGAAAGTACTTATTTTAGTTAATTTTTAAACATAGTGTGGATTAAAATTTGTTTGCTCATGCCTGTAATCTTAGCTACTTGGGAGGCTGAGATCAGAAGGATTGTAGTTCTAGGCCAGCGCAGCAAATAGTTCAGGAGACCCCAATCACCAAAATAACCAAGAGCAAAATGGACTGGAGATATGGTTCAAGCAGTAGAGTGCCTGCTTGGCAAGTGCTAAGTTCAAATGCCAGTCCCGCCAAACAAACAAAAAAAAGACAGTTGTCTTTAGTTGTATGGATCTATTTGTCTGTCTTTATATGTGACAAAAACAGTTTTATTACTGTAGTTTTATGAGCTTTGAAATCAGGTACCATTTATTCTTCTTTTCAAATTCATTTTACTATTCTAGATTTCTAAAATTCATTTAAAAATTCAATATCATTTGTTAACTTCTAAGAGGGGAAAAAAAATCCACTGGTATTTTGATGGAAATTTCACTGAATCAACAGATCAATTTAGAGAGAAGTTGTAGTGTAACAACAGTTTTGTGATTCATGAACACAGTTTATCTCTTCATTTATGTAGGTCTTTTTCACTTTCTTTTATGAGTGTTTTGTAGTTTTCAGTATGTAGTTTTTCTGCAGTTTCTAATTCTTTTTTTTTTTTTTTTGGCAGTACTGGGGTTTGAACTCGAGGCCTCACACTTGCTAGGCAGGTGCTCTACCACTTGAGCTACTCTGCCAGTCTTGTTTGTGTGTGTGTGTGTGTGTGTGTGTGTGTGTGTGTGTGTGTTGTATATTTTTGAGGTAGAGTTTTGGGAGCTATTTGCCCTCCTGAGTAACTAGGATCACAGGTGTAAGCCACTGGCACCTGGCTGTAGTTTCTAATCTTTAAGAATTTCTAATGAAAGTTTTCATTTTAGATGATACCTATTTTAGTTCTAGAAGTTTCTTTAGTTCTTTATAGTTTCCATTCTTTCTTCATATTCATATTGTCCTTTAGGTCCTTGAAATCTTGTAATGACTCTCATTCTTGGTCTCTTTCTAAGGACCTCTCCCCCCATGGCTTAAATTTTCTTCCTTCTTGCATGGTTACAGAAATTTTATTTGTATTGGACATTGATTATGTTCCTAAAAAACTTGTGTGACTTTTCCTGATTTCCTTTAATTTTGTTGTTTCCTTTAAAAATGATGACATTTTCTTTTTTCTGATTGGCTGAATATCTACTTATCTATCAACTTAATCTATTTGAAGTTTGTGTTTGTACTTATTAGGTCAGACCTAAAGTATCCTTACTCTAATCAGATTTTCTTAACCATAGGACTATTGGCATTACTTTTTTTCTGTTTTCTTTTCTTTTCTTTCTTTCTTTCCTTCCTCGCCCTCCCTCCCTCTCTCTCCTTCCCGCTCCTTCTTTTTCTTTCTTTCTTTTTTTCTTTAGTTCTTTCTTTCATAAGGGCTTTCCTTTGCATTGTAGAATTTTTAGTGCCACTTTGACCTCTAACCACTGGATGCATAGCAGTCTTCCCCAACCAGCTGTGACAGAAAAAACAAAACAAAACAACCCCCATCTCTCTGTATTACTAAATGTCTCCTAGCATGCAAAAATCACCGCCATTTTTTGTTTTTTTGTTTTTAATCTGTATTTACTCCAGGAGTTGCTTATCCTATAAGTCCCTGTAGTTGTACTTCTCCTATAATTTTAATTTGCCCAATATGGCAAGTTCCTACCCGAAGGAGCTAACTAATAGGCCAATACTCCAATGGGCCCTCACGCAGATTTAAGGGACTCTTGTCTGTATTGTTTCCTTCTGTAATTTTCAGTCACTTCCAACAGTTCAGTCTCTGTGTTCTCAGTTCATCAACACTATGTGCATTGCTTGTGTTCCATCTTTCCAAAATGATTTCTGGGTCACCTCATTTGTTTGTTTGTTTGTTTGTTTTCTCAGAGAGTGTAATCTTTCACTGCTCTTTTCCCAATATCTGAAAGCAGCTGTTTGAGCTCACATTCTTGTTATTTACTGCAGGAGGCTTTTTCTGGTACTAGATTTTCCACCGTGACCACAAGTAGAAACTATCCTTCTCTAGCACATTCATGATGGTCACAAATTCTTTACTACTCCTCATCTTTACGCCTGGATTCTTTACTTTGGAGAAGTCAGCCACCATCTGAGAAATTTGGCTACCCTGAGACTGCCTTGCTGAGAGGCAAACTGTAGGTGCTTTACTTGACAGTTCCAACTAAAGTCATTGTTTTTTTTTTTTTTTTAACAGGGGTGGGGCCTGGTGTTTGAACTCAGGGCCTTGTGCTTGCTAGGCAGGTGCTCTACCACTTGAGCCACTCCACCAGCACCTATCAAGGTGCCCATCACCATCAAGGCACCAAGTGTGAATAAATTTTCTTGGGCCCTCATTGATCAACTCATCTATCAGCTGCGTATAATTACGTAATCTCACTCAGTGACACAAAGGAAAATCATCAAAACAGAGCTGCCTGAATCCCTACCCACAGAATGGTGAGATACACTTAAATGGTTGTAGTTGGTTCTGCAACAATGGATATGTAGCACATCCCCAGAGACATATTTTTGACTTAAGAGATTTCCTCTTTGCACAGTAGTATTTCCTTAGTATTTTGGCATTTGTTTCCAAAGACTTAGTGACTATCAATGCTCTTTGAAGCTTTCGTAGCCCTTGTGTCAAGGTAGCATATGTGAATAGCTTGATTATGTGTGTAAGGGCAGCGTTCCTTATCATTCTTTGGGATCTTAAATTACCTGCAATTCTTTGTTGCTTCTCTGGTCCCACTTAGACCCTCCTGGATCAGAAAGCCCACTTTAAAGAAGAACATATTAAAATTTTGACCTGGAGACAAATACCTTACTTATCCATCCCCTTTCCTTTCCCTTTCTCTCCTATCATTATGGGGTTTTGAGTTACTTTGGTGCTGCTCCTGATGCAGCTGCAACACCCATCACAATAACATTCCAGGGGGACTGTTCACTTCAGGGGACAAAGTGGTAATAGCTATCCTTTACTACCATCAGGGAAGAGAAAAGCTCTGACTTATGTATCTTATCCAATGTCCACAAGTTAATCAATTAGCCTAGGGAGCTTTGTGTCAAAGATACTCTACTTTTCATTTTTGTTCCCTTTAGGCTTAGAATATAGTGGGAATGGCTTTTGGTTTTATAGTAAAATTATATTATCATACTTAATTATGGGGTAAAAATAAAGAAAAATTTCAAATATGGCAGATAATTCTGTCATTCTGCTCCATGAGTTTTGTCCTGGAATAAGCAAATATTGGATGGGAGATGTAAATCTGCAGTCCTTTCCATCATATTGGGCTCCCATGTTCATCTTGCAGTGAAAGCATTCATTGCATTTAGTATGACAGTAATGACTTAAGACTTAGATTTGTGTCTGTATGGCATGGCTTCGAAATGTAAGCATTGCCTTAGGTGTTCAACCAAAAAGATACCATTCTGTTCCCATGTGATGGAAAAATCAGTTGTATAGATACTTAAGAGACATTATAGCCATGTGTGACATCATCTTTTCCTCAAACAATAATTTTTATTCTTGTTTGTTCATTTTTGTGAGAGAGTATCACTATATACACCAGGATATCCTCAAACTTGTGATCCCCTTGTCTCTGCCTCCTGACTGCTGGGTTATTCATTTATTTTTAAAAATAGGTGATTGTATAGTTTTCTTTAAGATGGTTATGTTAGTTGGAATGTTTCAGGTAAATAACACAAACATCTTGAATGAAAGTAGAGATATATAAGTTGCTACATCCGGACATCTACTTGGGGCCAAAGGCACAGCTGCAGTGTCTCCTCTGGAGGGGAAAATTACAGGGTCATCATCTCTCACAGAGGTGTGTTTCTGATGGTGGCACCACCTGTTGACAGAAAGCACTCTCAAGAATATTTAAGAGCTCTTTTTGCCTCTCAGAGTGTTTTCCTTCTAATCACTTTCAACTGTGCTGGAGACTTTGATTGTATTTCTGATGTTCCCCAGATGCAAATGACCTCGTGATGCCCTGCACATTCTTGAAGGCTTATAATAAGAAGAGGTAAACTGGAGAACAATTGCTCAGGGCTGTTTTTCCAGGTGTGCTAACCCTCCAGCAGCCCCGGCTTCCTGAAATGATTCCCAGTGCTATTCCTGCACAGTGCACAACAGTGTTAATGTACAAGAGACCAGTGAAAATAAATCCCCTTTCAATGGACAGTTTTCATTTTAAACAATTTGCTTATAAAATACAAATTCTTTGAAATATTCTTTTCTGGTTTGTGTTTTAGACCAAGTGGGTTTTTGGTTTGGTTTTTGTATTGGCTATTGCCTTTTAATTATAGATCTGATTGTTTTTTCCTCAAATTTCTGGTCAGATGATGATGATGCAACATTTTTGGTTTTAATCACAGTTATTCTTTATAGTGAAATTTTAAAAAAAGAAATAAGTTAAAGGGACTCAGGAGAGTAAGGATAGGTAGGTTACATATGTATTCCTTCTGACATGGTGATGTAATCTTCATCTTTGTCTCGGGGTTTGATGTTTTTGGGTCTAGTCTCCTAATTTTCCTTCGGACTTTGTTTTTTGGTGGTGGTACTGTGGTTTGAACTCAGGGCCTCATGCTTGCTGGGCCGAATCTCTACCACTGGAGCCACTCCACCAGTGTCTTCCTTTGGACTTTGGCTTGGGTTTCCCTCTCCATTCCTCCCTGCTTTGTCCCTTTCTGCCGGGGTTGGCACTGGCCATCCTCTCAGACCTAATTCCTCATTTTGGTACAGTGTTCATTGTTGTTACTGACCTTTATGACACCCAGAACCCGGGAGGCCCACAGGGCCTTGGCAAGGCCTCCTTCCTCACTCCTCCTTCCTCCCCAGCCTCTGTGCTGGCTGCTGCTTCCCACCTGCTCTCACCTCAGGTGGCACAGTCACCTTTCAGTGTTCTGAACTGAAATTCATGTCCAGAGTATTTCACAGCCTTTGGTGCATTTTTTGGTGGATCTAGAGCAGCCTCTTCCTGACGCCCCACACTGAACTACTCTTAAGTCATTTTCAGGTCCCAGTTTTCATACCACTTCCATTAAACTACCTTCCCAGAATCCCCACAGAACCCTGGCCATGGCCTTTTCTTCATGGCACTCATTACAGTGTGAAGTTATGTTTTCTGTATTTTCACTTGATGAATGCATTTCTTTTCCGAGACTACTACATTCACCATCATGTCCCAAGGATCATATCTGTTTTATTCATTGTATTCTCAGCTTCTAGCTTAGCGCCTATAGAAATTGTTGAATGGATAAGTGCCAGGAAGTATTCAGTAATATTGTTATGATAGGCTATGATTCTTCTTGTTCTAAGGACAGATACAGCACAGAACAATGCAAGTGTCTGTATGTCTATATATCTACATATCTATACCTATACACACATAGCTATAAATTGGTAGCATAGAACAACAACTTGTACCTATAGCATAGAAATTAGATGATGACAATTTTAGTAGACATCAACTTATAAATTTCTTTGTTTTGTAGAACTGGGATTTGAACTTAGGACTTCAAGCTTGCAAAGCAAATGCTCTATTGTGCTTGAGCCACACCTCCAGCCCCAAATTTCCTAGTGATATTTTATTTACCAAATTTCAACTCACTTATTTGCCAACAAATCACTATTTATAAAAGCATCATGATGAAATATTGTGTTCCCATTTTCCAGCTTCATTAACAATATATCATATCAGTTTAGGTAATACTCTTTAGGCAACAAGCATGTGGCTATGTTAAGTCAACCAATTTTGATCTAATAGATTTGAATTAACAAATTCGAATTAATCTATATTTGCTTTACAAATATGTAGACTAGACTATTTTTCCCTGTGTTACAGGTACAATATAGTACACAGAGTTCATTTAGATTGCTAAGTAACTTTGTAATCCTAAAAATCCCATGGCATTTTAGTTACGGTTCTTAATTAAACAGAAGTCTACACAGACTAAATTAAGTGACAAAAGGTGTTCAGTAAACCCCAGTATCAGGGTTACTGTCATCCTATTGATCGGTAGAGACCTGGTTTACCTTTGCAACTCTTCCGCTCTCAAATGTGTTTTGGCTCAAACCATAAATGATAGGTCACCCAGCAGAGGATTATTGAGTTGGAGAAAAAGATTAAGCTTTCAGGAACAACTCTTTGAGGCACACCAGAGAACTGGACTAATGAGGGAGCTGCCATTTGTCATCACCATGGAGTCCAGAACCATCTCACAGATCTGTCCTGAGGAGAAAGCTGCTAGTCATTGCCACTGATCCCCCCGACCCCCAAGCCACATTTCAACATGGAACTAAAAAAGAAGTCTTATGCTGGCTGTGGTGGTGCATACTTCTAATCCAAGTACTCAGGAGTCTGAGGCAGGAGGACTCTGAGTTTGAGGCCAGCCTGGGCTACATATGGAGTTCCAAACCAGCCTTCTTCTATAGTGAAACTAAGTTAAAAAAAAAACCATTAGAAAGAGAGAGAGAGAGAGAGAGGAAAGGAAGGAAGGAAGAAAGTAAGCGCTTTAATTAGTATTTTTACCTGTGGTGCTATTTACTTCACCAAGAAATGAGTCCCCTCAGGGCGTGGTGGTTCCTGTCTATAATCCCAGCAAGGTAAGAGGCATAAGTAGAAGGATCAGGAGGCCAGTGAAAAATAACTAAAGCAAAAACAGGGCTGTGGGCACCTGCTTAGCAAATGTGAGGCCCTGAGTTCAAACCCTGGTACTGCCAAAAATAACTCCCCAAATTTCCCCAATAACTCTACAAATTTCCTGTGTAGACCCCATTTCCTACATGGCAAAAACCAGGAAGCTGGTTGTAGTATTTGTACAAAGGTCTGTAAAAATACAGTTTTGGGGATTTTTTGTGGGGAAAATAAGGCCGAATTAGGAACAATCAAACAAGAAGAATATTTAAAGTCTTGTGAGTCATTAAGGACCATTATAGTCTACTATTGGCCTGGACGTACAACTGTTTTCCAAATTTAAAACAAAAAGCAACAGAGACAATGTTCCCATCCAACAAGGTGACAGTCTTGTAAACAAATGAAAGAGCTTCACCCTCTTCCCAAGCAAGGAGACTCTGTGGCCCTTATTTAGCAAAATTGTTTGTAGGTTGAATATATGTACTAATGACTATGTTTTCCTGTTTCTGCCTGGATATTTTGTAATATGTAGACTAAATTATAAAGTAAATATTGTTAAACACAATGAATAAAGCAAGGATAAAACAGAAAGTCAGTTGTATTTTCTGCAAATGGCCTTGAGTTAATGCTTATAACTTTAGTTATCAACTAATTATTCCATATTACACTTATTTTCAGGTCAGAGTTGACTCAGTTAAGTTTATTTTTAGATCCTGGGGTTTGAACTCAGGACCTCTATTTGCTCTACCACTTGTGCCACACCTCCTTTTTTGCTTTAGTTATTTTTCAGGTAGGGGCTCATGTTTTTTGCCTGGAGCTGGTCATCCTCCTATCTATGCCTCCCACATAACTGGAATTACAGACACATACCATTTTATTTGTTGAGATGAGGTATCACTAACTTTTTACCTGAGACAGCTTCAAACTGTGATCCTTTGAAACTGCCTCCTGAGTAGCTGGAATTACAAGCATGTACCACCATACCTAGCTACAGGTAGGGGTTCTTTAGTATGAATAAGCAAAACTTGAATTCTTTGGGATTTGAGTCTGTTGTAATTTTTCGTGTAGGAGGGTGCTCTAGTATTCCATGAACATTTTTCTTTTGGTTGTACTTGGGTTTGAACTCAGGGCCTCAAACCTGCTAGGTAGGCACTCTTCAATGACATTTACTAGTGAACATGGAAGAACAAAGATTCACCCTGTAAGAATACTAACATTAAATAAATAATTCTTTGGTTTAGGGGTGTGGCTCAAGTGGTACAGTGTTTGTCTAGCAAGTATGAGACCCTGAGTTCAAGCCCTAGTACTGCATAAATAAAAATAAACAAACAAATAAATCTCCCATTTACAAAAAAGAAATAATTCTATATTCATGTGTTTCAAAGGGTGGGAAGCAATTTTTTTTTCCTGGGGTGGTGAGAGATTGAATCCAGGGCCTCATGTGAATAGGCAAGCACTCCACCACTGAGATTTATCCCCAGCCCCGGGTAAAACTTTTATTACTGAGCCACTAAGGAGACAGCACATTGCATTCCCATGTGCCTTTTTTGGTTCCTAATCCCATGTGTTCTGCCCATGGAAGAAAAAAGAATCATTATATATTTCTTGCTGTTTTATAGCATGTACTGTATTCTACACAAAAGCACCCCAACTAAAAAACACCAAAGGCACCAAGCTAAGCAACTCATTTTACTAATGTATAAAGCCAGCTGCTTCTGGTTAGAAATCTTAATGCATTCCATGCATCAGTCCAATGTCCTAGTCATTTTGATATAAAAAGAGACCTCTGATCAGAAGCAATGTTATATGGGCTACAGTGACATTTGCTAAGTCCACAGATAGTATTGCAGGCAGAAGTTTAGTATACCAAGTAGATAAATTTACGGTGAGAATGTTAACCAGTTTCAGAAGGAAGAGATTCCTACTCTCTCCATGTTGCAAGAGACCCCATGTAACTAACCTGCCCATAGTGTAACACACACGCAGTCTCCATCAGGGTCCAATTGCAACCTCGGGACCTCTCAAAAGGAGAATGCTGTAGTTATTTCCTGAGAAGGCTAGTGTACTTTGACATACAAGTCCATGCACTGCAGAAGACTGCTGGAAGACTTTCAGGTGACTTTTACAATAGGTTTTCTCCAAAATATGAAAAGATTGGGCAAACATTGTTTCCCTTTTATGGTGACAGGGAATTCACAATGTAGCATTTTTCATTCTTGGAGACATTGGAGAAGCCTAAAACCACTCTTCTTCCTGAAGTGACAGATCTCTATTTTTTGTGTCTCCTAACCTTTGATATGTATGTATTTTATGATAGAATCTAGGGTACGCACATGCCCTACATACATGTGTATTATCACAATGCCATCAGTTTATAAATCACTACCATGCTCTGTGAATTGAATTATGGCACAGAGCCAGAGTTCATGTTGTTCTTGTTCAGGGAAGCCAACGAAGGTGTGCATCTGTCCTTGCTCATTGCATCTGGTACTACTAGAGAGTAAGCAATCAGATAGATGAATAACTACATTCCAGGTTCAGGCTGGAATGATGGTCTCTAAAATGACAATATTCATGTGATATGATGTTTGATATATGCATGATATGACACTGTATGCATGATATGACATCTTATTGAACTTCAATCTATTGTCATTCTGCAAGACCTACCCCTCTTCTGCATAGGCTAAACAGGTAAATTAGATGGAATATGTTAATAAACAGCAGCTGTGCATCTTTTAAGTCTTTGCTGTGGCACTCATCTCTGTGATCACCCCAGATATGTAGTACTGATTTTGATGAAGCATTTTTAGGGGGAAGGTACCTGGGGTGGTGCTTGCATTTGGCCATTCCTACCATATTACCTTTTAGTTTGAGAGTCAGGGGCTAATGTGGGGACTTTGGCAGTTGTAAGTATATCTATTCAAAGTCTATCTTGAGAACTGGGAAATATCAACAAGATAGTTTACGATAGCCCTGGCCCACTGTAAGACTTATTAGGTATTCCCGTCATTGATTGCCTGACCCTCAGTGGCTTCCATTCCCAGTAAACTATAGTCACGTTCTGGGTTCCCATGGATAAACCATAGCTCAGAGCTGATGTTCAGTAATCTCTAAAAAGTGTTTTGCTTTCTCCTGCATAGTCATCTTTGCAAAATGACTGCATATCTGGTGGAGAAGGCTAGAAGACACATACATCATGACAGGTGATGCCATCAGAGGTCTTTCTTCAAATGTTTTGCAGACCTAATTTGGCATTGAGGGGCTTTGTGGGTTGTGAATTGCCTCAGGTCTTCAAGTTGCCTGTTGGATTTTTACCCTCTAACATGGCAGATCATTTTATGTCTTTGTGATTCAGAACTAGAGGCTCTTCTTGTTTTGTTGCTGTTTGTATTTTGTTCTTTTAATGCCAAATGAGTCTTAGTAGGTTGACCCTATTTTTGTACCGGTAATCAATCCTATGATCAGCTTGCACTGTAAATCATAAATTTCTTATAAATCACATGATCATTATATATTTACATAATTATGTCTTCATTGTGTCTTGGAATTATGAACTATTCTGGGCACTGGTGGCTCATACCTGTAATCCTAACTACTTGGGAGGTGGAGATTGGAAGCTTTATAGTTCAAGGCCAGCTTGGGCAAATGCTTCATGAGACCCCCATCTCCAAAATAACCAGAACAAAATAGACTGTGTGTGTGGTTCAAGCAGTAGAGTGTCAGTTTTTCAAGCTTGAAGTCCTGAGTTCAAACCCCAGTCCCACCAAAAAAAAAAAAAAAAAAAAAAGAAAAGAAAGAAAGAATTATGCAGGGTGTCCTGTAATCCCAGTATTCAGGAGACTGAGGTAGGAGGATCATGAGTTCAAGGGTGCTCTGGATTACACAATAAGTGCCTATCTCAAAATAACACCTTCCCCCCAAAAAAACCCTTGCTACTTGAACCTTGTCAACCTAAGATTTACTCATCCAAGACCCATTTCCATGGTAGTGTCCCTTGCCCACAGAGAGTATCACTTTTCAAAAATGTTGGTTGTCCATTTGTCAATATAGTTTTCTTTTTTTTAATTTCAGTTTTTGTATTTTTCAATGATACCATGAAAGGAAGTTCTTTTCTACTCTTTTAAGTGTCATAGTTTTGTGTGTATATATGCATGAGTGTGTCTCTGTATATGGGTGAATAGTTTTAAATTGTAACTATGCACCAATGTTCTTATTTAACCCAAATCTGTGTTTTTCTTCCCCTACATAATATTAAATAACTTTTTAAAAACATCTTCACTTAGGGAAAACCCCCATTGAATCCAGGTTTCAGTGAGCTAATTGAGTAATGCTTTAGACTCTAACTACATGACCTAACATACTGATTCTAGAATATACAATGAATGCATTCATATTGCTATGATTTGGATCTGAAATGTTCCCCAAAGGCTCACGTGTTGAAATTTTGGTTCCCAGTGCAGCAGTGCCTAGAGGTGAGTCCTTTATGAGGTAATGGGAACTTGAGGGCTCTGACCTCATTATTGGATTCATCCTTTGATGGATTTATAGCTTAATAGGCTATTGGAAGGTAATAAACTTTAGAAGGTGGGGCCTAGTTGGAGGAAATAGGTCATGGGTGGGGAGTATGCCTTTGATGGTGTATTTTGTTGTCAGTCCCTTCCTCTCTCTCTGTCTCTGCTTCCTGGTCATCATGAGGACAGCAGTTTTGCTCCACCATAGTGTTCTATCTTACCACAGTCCTATAAACAATGGAGACAATAGACCATGGACTGAAACCCCTGAAACTCTGAGCCCAAATATTTCCTCCTTTAAGTTGATTTTCTCAGGTATTTTGTCACAGTCACAAAAAGCTGATTAATATATATATCAATTTATGTTCATTGGCTGAAGTATTGCTTCAGTTACCAATGCTGTGTAAGAAGCTACCTCAAACTTAGTGCCAAAATTTAAAAAAAACATTAAGCTCATGAATTCTTAGAGCCAGGAACTCAGAAAGGTAAAGAGTGGACAGTTTGTTTGTTTTTTTTTTTTTTTCTATGATGTTTGTTTGAAGCCTCATCTAGAGAGACTTGAAGGCTGGGGTAGGACAGGGTGATAAGAGAAGGACTGATCACTTACATTTCTGACAATTAATGCTGGCTGACTTTAGCTGAGGCCCTGAACTAGGAACCCTACCATGTGGCTTGGTTACCTGGAATTCCATACAGCATGGTGGTTAGAGACATAGGGTGACTATTCCAAACAAGAGCCAGGCAGACTCTGAAGCTGTCTTTACCACCTAGCCTCAAAGCCAGCCATAAGCCCAGTCAGACTAAAAAGGAACAACAGACCTTAACTTTTAAAGGGGTGCACCTTGGGAGGGGGTGGGGGCAAGGAGGAGAAATGACCCAAGCATTGTATGCACATATGAATAATAAAACAATAAAATTAAAAAATAAAGGGGTGCACCTTAAAGGGGTATAATGGAGGAGTATATGGGATTGAAGATATTGTTCTGCCATCACTGGAAAACACTGTCTACCTCATGAACCTTTAAATCATTCCCATGTACATTCCCCAAGTGTTTTCTAATATACATTAACCAAATCCTGCTGGCTTGTCTGTATGCATACAAGTGTGCAGGTGTGTAAGTTTTCCCCTTCCTGTTTTGATTCTGTAACAGGTCTCTGGAAATTTCTCATTATAGGCCTGTAAGCAATGAAGAGTCTCAGGAAAGGGAATGAAAAGTTATTTCCCTTGCAAAGTAATTGCTCCTGTCTAGGTCATTCTATATGATTTAAGAAAGGCAGGAATTTCCTCAGCAGACAGATCAGAAAGGCCTGCTGCAACCATCCTGGCAAAGCTCACTGGAACTGAGGAGTTTGGAGTAGTGAGTCATCAGACTCCTCCCCATGTCCCATCTAATTACTGGCTGGGAAGTACCAGGAGAAGTGACGAGTCTGTGAAATCCACTGATGTTGTAATTCAACAATCAATAGGATAACACTGTGTCATAATTTCAGTTGTAATAGCCCCGTGGTCACAGAAAACAAGACACTGTTTTTAGGGCGTTCTCTAATTCAATTCAGGTCAAGGCTAAATGCCTGTTTGGATTAGTCACAAATCTGTAGTTCAGAGGGGGTAGGGAGAGATTTAAAAGAAACTGACTCATGAAATTTTAGGGGCTGGCAAATCTGAAATCTCACATCTGTAGGGCAGTCCTGTGACTCAAGAAGAGTTGAGGTTGCACCTTTCAAGGCAGCTTCCAAGGAGGCCAGATTTTTGCTATGATCATCAACTGATAGGCCAAAGCCCCATCTGTTTTACTAGATGTCCACTGGTTTAAATGTTAAACTTATTTCATGTCTTTTTTTTTTATATATATATAGTACTGGGATTTGAACTTGGGGCTTCGAGCTTGCTAAGCAGATGCTCAAGTACTTGAACCACACCTCCAGCCCCATTAATCTCATTAAGAAATACCTTTCTAGCAATATCCACATTAACATTTGACCAAATATCTGGGTATAGCAGCCTAGCCAACTTAACACATAAAATTAATCATCACACTGTCCTTTTGTTTCCATAACAACTAGAAGCATCCAGGCTAATATGCAGCCTTTGGTTGGCTCCTAATTCCATATGACCATGTGATAATCTAAGTAACTCTTTTTCCACTGCTGCCGTGGTCTGGGTTCTGGCTACATTTTAACCTGACCACATCAGATAAGCATTTCCTCAGAGCTCTGTTGCTCACCACCATGTCTGCTGTTAATTACTATATTGGTCAAGGCTCTTGTTTGCAAATAACAGAGTTCACTCTAACTAGTTTTAGCTGAAATAGACTTAATAAAGGATAACAGGTATCTCATGGGATAATTGAGAAGGCTGGTAATCTTCTAAATTTCCATAAATAAGGTCCAGTGCCACACAGAACGAGCCTAATCGAGCCTAATAGCAGCTTCAGACCCTGCAGCAGAACTAGCCTGAGGAGAAAGCTCCTGGGCCCAACTCCTTGAGTGGAGGGCTAAAAGTGTACTGCCTGTGGCCCATAGGGAAGAATGGAATAGGAATGGCTCATT
Organism: Castor canadensis; assembly: GCF_047511655.1. Lineage (NCBI taxonomy): Eukaryota > Metazoa > Chordata > Mammalia > Rodentia > Castoridae > Castor > Castor canadensis. The sequence continues at coordinate 91,978,818 of NC_133390.1, read as the reverse complement.
TCTTTTTATTCCAGTTTGAGGGAATAGTCGTCCTAAATTGTGGACTATCTAATTACAAATGGTTGCAACAGTGCAGTGAAGACAATGACATTTCCAGATAAATAAGAATCTGGGCATTACCTCCCTCTTCAGAGCTTCTTCAAGTAGCAAAATGGTCTAGGTTGTTGTAGGAAGGATTCTGAACTGGTTACCAAGGTTCTGATCCCTGGTGTATATGCCCTGGGTGCACCAATGACAATGATGGAATCGCAGTCCATGATTCTAGGGATTCCTGTGATAAAGTTACTAACTCGTTGACCTTTAGTTCTTTACAACCTTGCTGATCCTGGTTGGGCCTGACCTGAGTTCCTTAGAAGAAAGTGGAGTGTTCAGTGAAAGGTTTTCCTGCTGGCTTGAGAATAAGCACACTGCTAAATTGTAAGAAAGGAGCGCTGTGGCTGGAAACTCAAGGAGATACTGAAGAGCTTATTGTTCCCCTGAGGAACAAAATTTACTAACACTCTAAGGAAGCTTGGAAGAGGGCCCCAAACATGAGATGAGAGCATGACTCATCTGACACCCTGATTTCAGCCTTCCTAGACTCTGAGCACATACCCAGTATGCCCTACCAAGATTTCTGACCTATGAAAGTGTGAGGTGATAAATGGGTATTGTTCAAGCCACTAAAGTCTGTGGTAATATGTTATACATCACTAGAAAATGAATACAGGCATGATTAGGACCTGTCGATGAGATAAATGTTAGTGGCATAAAAATGCCTCTTCAAAACTCCACTTTGTGTATGCACTGGAAATAGAGACTTTCTTGGAAATATGGTGACAAGAGAAGAATAAAGTCTGGTCAGAGAATAAGATTTTGGGGTGAATAAAAAGACTTCCCTCCAACTGCCAAGTTCGATTAAAGAATAATGTCCCATTGTTGGCACTTCATAAATGGTAGTAGCTATTATCATTTTAATCAAATATATATCGAAAAATTTCATTCTTACTGATACTTTTCATGCTTTATTTCAAATCTGAAATTTGGAGGCTGTTACTGCCTCCATTATTAAGCTAAAATCCATTCTCTTTCTTTCTTTTCTTTCTTTTTTTTTTTTTTGACAAGACTGGGGTTTGAACTCAGAGTTTCATGCTTGCACAGTAGACACTCTTATTGCTTAAGCCATACCTCTAGTCCATTTAGTTATTTTGGAGATGGGGGTCTTGTGAACAATTTCCCTGGGCTGGCCTCAAACCAAGATCTTCTGATCTTAGCCTCCCTAGTAGCTAGTGTTATAAGCACGAGCCACTGGCACTCAGCTAAACTCCATTCTCTTGAAAGAGCAAGGTTACATATAAGCACATTCTTTTTTCTTTTTCTTTTTCTTTTTTTTTTTTTTTTGGTGGTGGTATTGTTTTTTTTGGTGGTGGTATTGGGGTTTGTACTCAGAGTCTCACATTTTCTACTACTTGAGCCACTCCCCCAGCCCTTTTTGGTGTGGGGTATTTTTAAGATAGGGTCTCTCGAACTATTTGCCTGGCCTGGCTTTGAATGTCACTCCTTCTGATCTCTGCCTCTTGAGTAGCTAGAATTACAGGGCTTAGCCACTGGTGCCCAGTTATAAGCACACTCTTGAGCACATAAATTCTTCATTTATGACAACCCCAGAACACTTGATGGACTTACCAGTTTCCAAAAGAAAGAATCATAGTGCACATCTTCTTCTTGATGTATAAAGGAATGGTGGTACTGGGGGTGGAACCCAGGGCCTCACACTTGTGAGCCATTTTGTCAGCTCATGTCCAAATCAATTTTACTCAACTAAATGGATAATGGATGGTACCATTAAAGTTTTTGTCTTTTTGAATAACTGAATCATATTTTTGAATGATTGATCTGATTCACCAACAGATGATTTGATTTCAAATACTGTTTGAAAATACCTAATGGCTGGATAACAGAATGTTTAACCATGCTTTGTAGACCTATCCCAATTTTGAAGCTTCAATATGTTGAAAACCTTTATATCCTCTGCTATTATCTATCTGATCACTTAAAAAATTAGAAATTGTATTTGGCTGTGAGTAAGAGAAACCAGGAAACAGAAGTTTAAACAAATTAAGGCTTTGATTTTCTTCACATTACATGATATCTGGAGGTAGGCATTCCAGGACTGGCTGGGTGGTTCATTCTCTGTTTCCATTTAGCCATGCTTGGTGTATGGTTATTGCCCAGAAGACCAAGCTCACTGTACCACCTCTGGCATCATTTCTACTCTAAAGGAAGGGAAAAGAGAAAGAGCAAGGAAAAATATTCATTAGATAACCCTCTACTGCTTTTAAGGTTTCCTAAAAGTCTCACTCAATATCATCAACTATATCTCGTTGGTCAGAACACATGGCCACATCTCTCTGCAGTGGCATATTACTAAGAAATTTAGTTATGTCTTTATTTTTGTTGTTTGTTAATCACTTTTCTGTCCCAAAGTGGGAGAAAGTAAAATGGAGAAAATGATAATCTTTTCCCACATATAGCATAGAAAAAAATAATATTATTTAAAGAAGAGCTACATGGACTCTACAACTTTGCACTGACAAGGAAGATTATTTCAAAATTTCAACGTAGAACTGGATTTGTAACACAATGTGACGATAAAGGCTGGGGGCGTAGCTCAAGTGGGGAGGCCACTGGAATTTAAATCCTAGCACCAAAAATACAAACCAAACCAAAACAAATGGGCTGGGGGTATTGCTCAAGTGACACAGCATCTGCCTAGCAAGACCCGAGTTCAAACTCTGGTACCACCAAAAAATCCCCCAAAACACACAGAAAAAAAATGTGACAATAGAACACAACAGCATTGCTTTGACACTGAAAAGTTATAAAAGTCTTTGTTATTATTCAAATAAAATCAGGAGTTATATAAAGCGCTTCTAGTAAGAAAAGCTTTTCATAACTAAACATGCTCAAAATCCAATGAACCTGTTGTAGATTCATTGTTAATTGTTGATTTACATAAGCACAACTTTTGAAAGGTAATTATTTAAATACCAATTTCTCCTAAAACAAAGATCAATATTGAACCCCAGTTGTTTTGGACTTTTCTATAGCAATAAATAAGATATTCTTAGGAAAAAAACTGAAGTCATAATAAACAGACAAATAAATAACATGAGGGCTGAGGGTGTGGCTCAAGTGGTAGAGTGCTTGCCTAGCAAGCATGAGGCTCTGAGTTCAAACTCCAGTGCTGCCAACACCTCCCATCACTAAAAAATAAATAAATAAATAAAGCTAAAAATAAACAACATGATGAAAATTTCCAACACTGAGATGTGTTCTTTAAAGTATGAAGATACCATTTTTCTGAATAGTTAAACAGTTGATCTAACTGAGGATAAGCTGATTTTTAGTACAAAAAGTCAGTGAAATAGTTCTGTCCACTAAGGCAGCAGATTAATTTCAGTCAGGAACAATTTTGGGTGGGAGATAACCAAAGAGTGAAAATCTAAGTGCTCACACCTTATCAACAACTCTTGTTCAGAACACCATCAACAGAAAATATCTAGAAGGGGACATTTTTCACACCTACTGAATCATATTACTTCTGCTACCAAGCATATAAAATATATTTGTGCCTTTGGTTTCCTTGCCTGTACAATGGGAAAAATAATTATATCTACCTCATAGTGTTGTAAGCCTTCAAGAGTTAATATGGAAAATCTGACAGAATGTTGTCTGGAAAATAGTAAATGCTGTAAGAATTTCCTATTATTTGTTATTTAAACAAATCAGAAAATAACGTTAATAACATCCATTCTTTGGATGGAGTTAATATAAGGTTGTCACATGGAGATTTATTCTTCCTGGTGAGGATGAAAAATGATGGTTTGAAATTAATGTTCTGCCTCCCAGTGTTTTTGTTGGCAATAAGAAGATTATTTCACCTCATTCACTTGTGGGCCTCAGCAGGACTGACGCAGAGGGCTGAGCGAAAGAGTTACATTCATTGAGTCCATAGCAGTCAGCACTCATTACCTGTACCCTCTATTTCCTCTGCTTACTTGTCAAGCCTATTTTATCCTTGTTGGTCATAAGTTTTCTGCTATAAGTTTAAATACTGTAAACTGCTTGATGAATCTATTAAAGACAAAGAAAGCTTCACTTTTAGACAGTGTTTTGGACTCTTGAGCTCCCAGGCCAAGTTGTCATTGCTATTGCAGTAGAAGTTGACAGAACATTGGACAGCATTATCTTAACAGAAGAAAAATTACTATTCTAAATAGGAAACTACAAAAGAGCTTGGAATAAAATGTCACACATCAAAATATGACTACTACATTGAAAGTGCACAAGTTCTGACAAAGACAACTTTAGGAAAGTTGAAGAAAGTACCAATGTTAGATCACTGGGTCTGAGCCCACCACTGGGGCTCTTACTGGTTGTGTCTCTTACAAAGAGTTGGGCATCTATCAGAATTGTCACTGTATTTGATAGGGATTCATGCAAGCTCTGTATCAAACAGTGCCCAAAATACATTGGCTTGGGATGGAGATATAGCTCAAGTGGCAGAGTGCCTGCTTTGCAAGGATGAAGCCTTGAGTTCAAACCCAAGTTCTACAAAAGAAAAAAAAAAAAAAAGTTCAAATCAAAAACACTGGCTTAAATAAAGTCAATGCTTATTTTTTTCCCTGCATTTAAGATGCCTGCTTTTTTTTTTTAAATAACCACCTTAAAGCCAATAAAAAGAAAGTAAAGGGTCAAACATATGCAGTCCATCTTTTTTAAAGGTAAGATTGAGAAAATGGCACATATCACTTTCTCTCATGCCACATGAGTTATATGGTCCCCTCCAGCTGTGGGAGTGGCTAACCTTGTGGCCTTTAGCTAGGTAGTAATTGGCCAACTGAAATCCTTTTACTATGCATGGGAAATATGGATATTGAAAGATAGCTAGCAAGATGCTTTATCTGCCCTATGTACCCTACAGTATTTAAGAGAGGTAAAAATCATAACCCAGTTGAAAGAGCACAATACTGACATTAATCCTATTTGTATAGTGCTACTAATATGTCATGTGAGTAATTCACTCAGCCTGATTGTTGTGGGTAAGAAGGCATAGACTGTAGCAAGGAGATTGGACATAATTATATAAAAGTATATTTTTCTCTCAGGGTCAGAAAGATTTTGCAGACTAGATTGCTTTAGGAAATGAAGTTTTCTTTCTTCTTTGGAGTGTGTGTGTGTATGTGTGTATGTATGTTGTCCAAAAGTGACCCAGAGATGAGCAGGAGTGGAGGTAAACAATGAGGAGGTAGCTTACCTTACATTTGCAGAATGACCCTCACCTCCATATGCTCCACAGTGCTGGTGATATTCTCAGAGTGCCACCATGGATTATTTATGCTATAGATTACTCCGTTCTGTGTGTGTGTGTGTGTGTGTGTGTGTGTATGTGTATGTGTGTGTACATGATGGAAAGCAATGTGAGTGTTGGTTTGACAAAGTTTAGGGTAAATATATTTAATGTGGGGTAGAGAGAACTTATTCATGAGTGAAGGGTTATGGAGGGTTTTTCTCTGAAGATTTTAAGAGGAAGAAGAAAGTTTGGAAACTAGAGTTTATCTACAAGGAGTCCCCTATCATAGGTTTCAGCAACTGAACTTCTTTGGACTCTGGAAACAATCAAATTCAGAATCTATTTGCACACATGTTCCCTCTAATTGTTCCCCAATCTTCATTACAGTATGTTTAAATAGTAACCTCTAATATCTTGTTTGTAGTGAATTTAAGAATAATGGATGTTGAGATGCCTGATGTTTTCTGTGACCCTATCCTGTGAGGCCAGCATCACCAATGACAGAATCACCATTTCCTATTCCCTAGGAAAAAGTGGTCTTATTGTTTTCCAACCCACAGAAAAGCAAACAGATGTCAAAGCAGAATAACTTGAATTGGAATTAAGTTCAATGAGGAAACAGGTTATATGATGTTCTCTAGAATGGAAATGAGACAAGTCTCAGATTTTCAAAGGTAAATATTTAAATACTTACTTTTCCTAGGACAAATGGGTGATGGAATCCTATTAATAAGTGGGGAGGGGACTCAAGCAATTTGATGTAAATATTAAAAGAAAGAAAGGGTGATCTCAACAGACTGGAGTAGACACCTGGGTTACAAAGCAAGTCAGCAAACTTGATGGTCAAGTCTGCTTTGAGTTCATGATGGCTACACTGTTGCTGGAGTTCAGTTCGCATTGGGAGGTCAGGAGTTCCCTGTGGGATGAGGTGCACTTTTAAGGAGCTGGAGTAGACTCTGTTGGCAACAAGTGGCAAGAGAGGGCCTGAACAAAAGTAGATAGCCTGGAGCTGTTGGTTAGTGAGAAAGTAGAGATCACACTTGGAAACACCACCCTACTGAAGCAAGATAAATAGGACACTGGAGAGTGGTACACCTTCAAAACCCCATGGGCTCCAAAATAAATATACATATGTTTAGCTGAAGTTTTTCCTTTAAGTCAGAGAATAGACATTCCTCCATTTTGAAGATGGGAGGAAACTGTTCTGGCAATACTTAGCTCTTCTCTGGCTTTGCCAGTGATGAAAAGCCCACTAGGTATATTTTACCTTCCCTGCAAGAGAACATCTGGGGCCTTTCCATCCAGTGAGTGTTTCCCAAACTTCACTGCTCACAAGAATTGCTTGGATTCCATCCCAAGCTGATGGAACTAGAACTGCAAAGAAGGGAATCTAAGGACCTGTATCTTTAACAAGGGTCCCCATTACCTCTTTTCACCAGGGACTTTTGGGTAATGTGATCTTCCCTAGGCAATGTGGTAAGGCTAGACTGCTGAGTGATTCCGTGTGCAGCAAACAGGTACAAGTAAGTGGACAGGAGGAGGCTGAATCCAGGTAGAAATTAATGTTAAACGGAGATGAAGAACATAGAAATTCAAAGAATAGAAGAAACAAGCTAGTGGCTTTCTAAGTTCTATATCTTAGTCATTTTAGTTTCTGGGTCTCTCATGTAAAATGAGAAGTTACCCTACCTTCAGGGCCCTGTTGGGTGTCTCGAAGACAACTCCAAAGGGAAGGGCTTCTTAGGCTCCTTACAGCCTCCTCTTTAACCAAAGCATATTTGCTTGAATTTGCCTTGCTTATTGGGCTTCTATATGAGCTTTAGATAAAATATTCAGTATCTTTTCCAAAAATTGAAAACTACTGCATTAAATGATTTCTAAGGTCTTACAGCTTTAGGATCCTAAGTGTCTGCAGCAGCAATGTCACAATGCCAACAGAATAGGTCATTAGGCCAGAAAAGAATATCAGGGGCTTGAGGATGCTGATCACATTCAGAGTGTAGTTTTTAATATTGACTCCTGCTGTTCAAGCCTGCTGGCTTCCATGTCATGGGCTGACATTTAAGGAGAGAAGAAATAATGTGGCAACTCCATGAATACAGCAATTCAACTGAAAGACAAAATACACACACACAACAACAACAAAACAAAACCCAAAGGTTATTTGTCTCTTGTCTAGAAAAAATAATAAATGGTTAACTGCCTGAAATTGCTCACCTTTTTATTCAGTATTTTGGTATCAAGTAACTATAGTGAAATGCAAACTCCATCTACTGACCTGGCATAAGACCAGGTGTGCATTCAAAACAGGTGTAGCTAGCAACAAACCATGTGCCTGGTGAGAGAGTCTGCCAAGAGTTTCTCGATGCCACCTACCCTAATTGATGCTGCACACAACTACATCTTCAGAAACAAATGTGTATACGAATGATATAACCTTTGCTTTCCTACTTGCTGTTCAACTGGGCAGGAAAAGACTGGTCTAGTTGTATGTGGCAAAACTTGTGTTCAAGTCTAGCTCTGCTTATCATGTACTTTAGACAAATCACTTATCTTAAGTGGGGATAATAATATCTACTTTGCAGCACTGCTGTGATGATTAAATCAGATAATGCATGTGAAAGCATTTTGTAAATAACACAGAGTCCTATAAATGTAAAGGTGCATTTATCTTAATGAATAATGGCATCATATTCAAGCAAAGAATGTTAGGAACAAAACACTATTACATTCATAAGCATACAATTGCTTTTATATATGATCAGATGGTATGCTTTTATTAACATATCCATTTATTCATTCATTCACTCCCTAGTTTCCTGCCTGTACAGCATTAGTCTCCAGGGGAGATAACATGTAAATGAAGAGAGAATGGTTAGATTCAAAAAAAGAAGAAGAAATTCAGTTAGGGTTTGATGACTAAGCAATTCAATGTCAATTAAGCCAGTGCTATGCTCCAGGAACTAGGTTCCTCCCTGGTGGAATGCAGAGTGGCCAGAGCTTGCTTCTCCACAGGAAGGGGCTCATAGTCACAGAATGAAGGCAGTGGCTCATAAGCATGATAAACGTAGAGTTGGTCCCACTTGGCAAATGGACATTGACTGAAAAAGATTTGATCTCTCAAGGCTACTTTCCAGAATTGTCACTGCTTTCTCTGTTCCCTATTTGACTACACTAAATCATATCTTGCCTGGATGCTCTGGAGCCTGCCAAATGCCCTGAACGAATTTCATAGTACCTGGGCTGACTTCAAATAGTCCTTCAAAGCAGAACAACTAGGCTCATAGATTACTGGGCTTGTCAACTAGTAGAGTGATGGTTCTGAGAGCCTCTCTAACACAGTGCTGAAGGAAAAATGACTTTTCAAATAAAAAGTAATAAAGTTGGTATGCCTCCATTGGCTATGTTTTTTTAAATCATAGTGGAAAACACAAATTATTTAGTATGCACATAAACCAAAGAAATTAATGGATTCAGCTGCTTGTAGAGTTACTGGTCCACTATACCCTCTGGTCCACGTGTATCACATAACATGAAGTTGCACCAAGCACAATTTCCCATCTAGGTCAGTGCTCAGGGTTAATTCCAAACTTGCTTTCCTTGCTTTTAATAAACATAAATAAAAACAAATGTAAGCTTGGCCATACATACATAGAAAGGCTGAAATTTGATTAGTAATTAGGGTTTTCCTTTCTAAGAAAAACACTGTTCTTTGATTTTTCTCTCTCAAAATATGGTGACAATGAAGGTTAAAGTTTTTCTTCTATCAAGTGCTCCTCCTCCGTCCTACCTTTTTCTTCATCTGGAGGGCTGTTAGGTTAGACAGAGCATTGCATGTATTTTGCAATCCAAAGAGATCAAGCAAGGATAAAGGGCAGGGTTTCCTGCTTGGGGAAGAACTTCTGCCAAAGGCCTTCCCTCTGAGTCTCAGTAAGATGCTCCTTGACCTGCTCTGAGCTTCTCTGTGACTTAAACATTGATTAGTTCCAGGGACTCTTGTTGGCCAAGCCACATGTTGTATATTTTTCTCCTCTTGTTAGAAAGACTTTCAAGCCCCATGTAGCATTCAAGTGTGTGTGTTCATGGTCTGGTATAGATAGAGTCCTCAGAGAACAGCTGCGTCCTCTTCCACAGCCTGGCAGGAGGTGAATATCCTTCTCTGGACTCTGTTTTACCCAGTCCAGAGGTGATACATGAGCCTTTGTTTCATGGTGCTTTGTGATCTAGACTTTTTTGTTTAGATAACTGTTTTTCTCAGCTCTTGGATATAAATGAAATACATATTTCCTTTACTGTTCTTTAATACTGTAACATTAGTATAACATAAAAACCACTCTCTATAAAATACTGTATTTTTTAAATAAAAAGGTAATAGCCTTAAAGTTGCCTAAAAGGTATGTGAAAGGCTTTTGGAAGCTGTTTAAGTCATGCATTTCTGATAACTAAACACCACCATAAATTAGCGATCTTATAATAAATCTCATGATTCTACAATCAAGGTTATTCTGAAAAAACCAAGGTCACCCGCCTCTACCATAATAATAATGACAACTAGCATTTGCTGAAAGCATAGAAGTTTTAAAAGTACTTTCTTGTCAATTACCCATTTTGTTCTTAATATCAATATCTATATCCTTTTACAAGTTAAAAAAAAAATCAAGGCATAGAGAGGACAAGAGATGTGCGCGGGATCACTGGGGGTACATAAAGGAGCCAGGATTTGAAGCCACAGGGTGGCCCAACTTATACAAGTTTCATCTGTTTCTCCAAGAGCCATGGATCTGGCCAAGACCATTTGGCAATAAATCCACAGGAGTAGCATCAAGGGACCGTGATTGGGTCATCATTTTGCTGCCTATAATTATGTGATCATGAGTCAACCCCCGACCTTACTGGTCCTCAGATTGCTCCTGTGTGAGTGCAAGAGCTCAGAGGAGAGTCAGGGTTGTCAGCTCTGTGCAGGTGTGTCAAAGGTCCTGCAGATACCTGACTCTGATTTCATGGTGACCGAGGCTGATGTTGGCCCCAACAATCAATCATTTTTAACTCCTGTTTCCAAATTCGAGAGTTCATCTGCATAGCATATCTTGGTTCAAATGTTACAAAAGTGAATTCAAAATGTATTTTAGGAAAAACCTACAGGGAAGAATCAACCAAAAGATGTTGAAAACTAGTATTGCAACCTTTACCTCTAACCTACTTTAGAATAGAACAAGATTAAAGTTGAAGAGGCCAGGAATAGTTGGAAAGCAGAAGATTTTTGGATCTTTCCGGAGAGTAGTCAATGTGCTGTTTGTGCCCTTGACCCACAGAGATGGGAGCGGGGCTGCTTTTCTTTTACCCAGGACCAGTGAAGAGGGCTTTGGGGACGCTACTTGGAGAACTCGACTGTGTCTTCTGAAGTCTGAGGGCAATTGACCAGTATATGACTCTATCCTGAAGACTTTAACTTAGGAATGTCACAAGAACACCATTTGTAAGTCCACAGAAGTGAGAGGATCTTCCAGGAACCCATGACAACACTGCATGAAATAAAGGGTCAGCTTTGTACACTTTATCAGGTCTTTGCTTCCTCTATTTCTCCTAACTTTTTAAGGAACAGAGCAGCTCAAAGCCCCTTTCCCCTGATGGAGCCTGGCTGGAAGTGGTAGTGACCGGGGACTAGAGAAGCTCAGGGCTTTCATTATCCTGGACTCATCAGATTAATAGATGAGCTGAAACTGGATAGAGGAATACAGTGAGCAAAGACTTTTTTTCCTCTCTTAGATTTGAGAGGGGCAAGAAAGGGATGTCACTAAATTGCATCTAAAGGAAGGGAAGCACCAACCTCAAATAATGAGTCTGGGGGGGCAAGCGGGAGGATGGATAATGTTATTTTCTGTTATGTTTCATGGGTCCTAAATATTGAGCATAATAGAATCTGTAACACACACACACACACACACACACACACACCATACACTATATTTTTTTTGTTCCAAATGAGTTGACTTGACAAAATGTTCCTCAATTTTGAAAACTTGAAACCACTAAAACTCAATGATGTCAACAGTCACTTCAGACACGGGTATCAGTGCCAGTTACTATAGAGTAGGATAAAAACAGCAGAATGTTCTTTTTCCTCTCCCTTCATCTCTGCGTTTGTATTTATTTATACCTTAGGGCATGAAATTGAAGGAACTAAAGAGTTGTCTTTGTCTCAATGAGATGGCAAGACTTTTACCCAGCCATCCCCATCTGTCCACCCTCCAGGCAGACACTGACGAAGTTTACGTTTAGATTAAGGACAGAGAAGAGGAAATAGAGAAAACCAATGGAGAGGGTAGCAAAAATTAGGTTAAGGAACAGAAAAGGAAAGAGGAAGTGGAGGGAAAGGTTCCTGTGGGTACAGAGCAGCCTTCGTGATCAAAAGGAGGAAAGGGAAACAGAGGCTGTAGAGAAGAGAAGAACCCTGTGGACTCTTCATTTACTGGCGCCCTAGCCCTGTCCCCTTCTCTCTCTTCCTCAGGGACATGAGGAACTGCCCACTTGAACGAGGCTGCTGCAGTTACACATTTGTCTTCTGGTTTTGTGCTCACTGCCCCTTTCATTCAGTGTCTGTCCTCTCTCTCGGGGTCCCTGTTTCCCTCCTGAAGGTCTTAGCCATGCCCTGCCCCAAGGCGTGCTCCTTATCCTGCTGGACAATGGGCACAGGATTACCTGTAGCTACAGGCTGTGACCTGCAGCGTGGTCTTAAAGTATTGATTTATTTGTTGCCAAGTCATTGGAAACAGTTTTATATTAAAGTGTGTTGTGGTGCCTAGTGTTAAATTCAGATGAATGTTAAATCCAACAGGAGACTTGACAGGAACATTGAGCTTTCAGCTGCTTCAGAATGAGTTCACTCAGCTCCTCAGGGTTATTAGTTCACTCTGCTCTGCTGTTAGCAGCACTTTCCTGGAATTGCTTGAAGAAATTTGGCCTAATTTGTTTCTCTTCTCAGGAGCATCTATATCAGGCACTAGACTAGCAAAAAGTTATTCAAGAACCAAATAAACGACACTTTAATAACAGAAATAAAGGCAGTTTAATGGGAGAGGGAAGAAGTCTTTTGATGGGTGTGTGGGTGAAGTAACTAATTTCATGTATCCTACCAATTGACAAGGCCAGCTCTGTTGATAAATCTATACATGGGCCAAGAAGCCAAAAGAAGAAGCACTCAGCATTGATTAGACCAGGAGTTCCCAAAATATGTTTCATGGTTTTCTAGTCTATTGAAATGCCTCAAAGACAAGGGTCCCATGGTCTGAGAACTTAGGATATGCTTTAACCCCTTACTGGAGACTCACAAAGTATAAAGATGTTAAAGGTTCTGAGAAATCAGGCTGCTGGAGTGGCTCAAGTGGTAAAATGCCTGCTTAGCAAGCATGAGGCCCTGAGTTCAAACCTGAGTGCTGCTAAAAAAAAAAAAAAGAGGTTCTGAGAAATCGATAACAAAATAAACAAGCCTGCTCAACTCAGTGTTACCTGAGTGTAGTGGGGTCTATTTTTTTTTCTTTTGGTAGAACTGGGGTTTGAACTCAGGGCTTCGCACTTACAAAGCAGGTGCTCTACTACATGAGCCACACCTCCAGTCCATTTTACTCTGATTATTTCGGAGATGGGTGTCTTGTGAACTATTTCCCTGGGCTGGCCTGGAACTACAATCATCCTGATCTCAGTCTCCCAAGTAAGTGGGATCTTTTCATGTATAACTTTTCTCTTAATAATTACCTCAGAATTCTAGGGAACATGCCTTGGGAATGGTCATATTAGATAATATTATTGAGCAGAAGTTACCAATCTTTTTAAGCACCCAAGACCCCATTCACTGTTCTCCCCTTTTATCTCATGTTTTGAACATTTTTCCTAATACACAAAACCATATTTAGCTCACAGTTACATCAAACAAAGTTATGTAAACAAAGTGAAATATAGGCAATATTCACTGCTACAGATTCCTTTATTTTGGCTGTCAACCTGTCCTTACCTGCAAGTCCATTCTGCTGTGGGTGTTCAGTTTAGAAATTACCACTTGATAACTGTATGACCCATGAGTTTCTTCAGAGGAATGTCTGTGGTATCAGAGGAATGTCTGTGGTATCATGAGCAGCCAATCAGAACTTTTGAGCAACATGAGCTAGTCAGCTGCCGGACTGAATTTATCCAATTCTAACCCAAAGCAAAGAAATATGATGTTATAATTAGTGTATCTAGATACATGCTGCAAGTACAATTGCCTTTAGATGTTTAAAAATAGTCCCAGGATATCTTTCTAAATTCATAGCAATGGGTATTGCAGGTAGAGAAGTACAAAAAAAAAATCTATAAATGCTTTTATTGTGTTTATATAGCATACATTGTTTTTCAATTCAAGGTTCTATTAATATAAACATGAATTCATATTACACAACCCTCATGCTCATAAAAATGATAACATATTATAAGAAGTATGAAAACATAAGAAAATGATAAAACATGACAAATCCTTTGGTCTTTGGGTAGAAATTTTTCACTTAAGGACTTCAGAAAAATCATATCCGTGAATCATGTTTTATAGATGTCAAGGCACTTCTATGTTAATTATCTCACTTAATTCTCCCAGCAATCAGGTGATGTTGTTATCAGAATACAATATGAACATTGAGGAGTGCCATGTTATATAATTTGGAGGATTTTTTTGCAGGTAACATGTGAAAAGGACAATTTATTGGAAGGAAACTAGAAACTAGATTACTTTTGTTTTTTCGTAGAACTCCAGGAAGCATTGACTAATCGGGCTACAGGAAGAGCAGACATGCAGACGGGTCATGAGTGCTTAGGTCTAGCCAAGGACTAGAGTGTTGTCAGGATTCTTCCCAGTGTTATGTTCCTCTCTGAATGTTGGCTTATTCTTTCATTTCAGTGACTTTCTCCACACAGTGGAAGACATGCTTACCAGAAATACTCAAGTTTTACTTACACGTAAGTGTGGAGAATATTGCTTGTACCTCATTCCAAGGCCTTGAGCCACAGAGAGGCACCGTGGTCCAGGTTGCATCTAGGGCTGACCTGTGGGTGAGTCCACAATAGCCAGGGGGCAGGGCCCTAATGCATGAGTATGGTGGTTCCTGTAGCAGGGATGGGGGGATTGTTAGAGTGAGGATAGGAGGAAGTAAATTGTGCAAGGTGTGCTAGGCAGATAATTCTGAAGGCGTGTACTCCATATTATGTTCTAGATATACATATAATATACACATTATGGTAACTTGTCAGCAGAACTCCCAAGCCCACCATAGCTAACTTCGTGCTTGTCCATATCAAGACAAGGATTACATATTAAATGGAAGCTGCACGAATCCTTATCTTCAAGGTGGTCAAGTCTTCCCCAACTCATGCCAACAGCAATCTAAGCCGTGGTGCATTCAGGCCTGGGGTAAACAGCAGGGATTTGCTCTTGAGCTCTCATTTTAGGGGTGAGACTGAGGGAAAAATTATGAGGAACTAACTCATGACCTGGAGAAAGAGAAGGCATCACTGTATCTGGACTATTTCCTTATATGACAATTGACAATGAGATAAGGCTGAGGGTTTGGACTGGACCTTGAAGTCCCAACTGCTGAATCTGCTACCTCCCTAGGAATATCTGTTGATGTCCCAGCCCTTCCAGGAGGAAGGGGAAATGGGAGAAGATATGGGAAAGAAAAGGCACAATTCTAGTGATTGACAGGAATTGTTGTTGGTTCCAGGCAGCTGTGGGCTATAGAAGTCCTCCATGCAATACACCATGCTCCTTAGCAACTTGGAGACTTATGCTGCTTGAATTTTCTCACTTCCTTGTACTTCTCTTAATATTACTCAAGGTCATATTTTACCCGTGCTGAGGGGAACTTCACTCCATTCCCTCAAGCCCTCTGTTTTTCTGTACCCATATTTATGGAAGAAGCTTAATATTTCTGTGCTAGCTTTGGTAATAAGTCTAGATTAAAAGTGAGAGGGCAACAGACCCTCTCCTCTTTTGTGGTTGGTAGTGGTAGAGGCCAGAAAAGACTGTGGTGGGTGTTTAGAAACTGTAATGATTAGGTTGTGTGCCAATTTGACTGGATCCTAGTGCCTGGATATTTGGTAAAATATTATTTCAGATGATTCTTTTTTTTCTTTTTTTGCAGTAGAGGGCTTGAACTCAGGGCCTACACCTTGAGCCACTCCAGAAGCCTTTTTTTGTGTGTGTGATGGGTGTTGGTTTTTTTTTTCTTTCTTTCTTTTTTGAGATAGGGTCTCACAAACTGTTTGCCTAGGCTGGCTTCGAGATGCAACCTTCCTGAGTAGCTAGGATTACAGGCTTGAGCCACCGGCACCTAGCTCCAGATCATTCTTGATGTTAAATACATTCTAGTTGTTTCTGTGAAGGTTCTTTGGGATGAAATTAACATTTAAACCAGTGGACTTTGAGTAAAGCAGGTTACCTTCCATAATGTGATGGGCCCTATCTAATCAGTCAAAGGCCTTAACAGAGTAAAGACTGATCTTCCCTGTAGAAGAAGGAATTCTGCAACCAAACTGCCTTTGGATAATTCCTTGTGTCTCTGGTCTTCCAGTCTGCCCTGCAGGTTTTGAACTTACCAAGTCTCCCTCATTACATGCACCAATTCTTAGAATAAACCTCATTCTCCTCAATCTTTCTCTCTCTTCCCCCACCCTGAAAACCCTGACTAAAGATACTCTTCACACAATCAGCCGTTATGCGGGGATTTTCCCTCAGAGTTCTTCTGAAATCAAGGAGGCTGTTGGTGAACACAGCCCTATATTTGAGGAGCATAATCAAAGAGAAAAAATTAATTCCCCAAATATTTGTGACTATCATTGATGGAGGGCTTCTGCCTACTAGGTCTTTGAACCCAGAGAGGTAAAATGGGAGTGTGTAGGGATAGGGTGACAGGGGCTCTAACTGAACAGAACAACCTGTAGTGGGAACACAGAGGGGTGTGCAAGAAGTGAAGAGAGAATTAGGGGATTCATTAAGCACCCAGGAAATATGAAGGGAATTACAAAAATATTATATTGTTAAAGGTTTGTGTGCTCTTGATTGCCAGGATAAAGAGTCAGGCCTTTTCTACATAACCAAATAGAAGCCAAAGAGGAATTTGAGTGAGTGAGCGAAATATTGGCAAAGGAGGAAGCTGGCAGACCAGCACAGTATGAGTTGGAAGGAACAGATTAGGAGTAAGGAATCCAGTTGAGAGTTGTTGTAATTATCTCTGCAGTAATTTTTTTATTCACCAAACACGTATTGAGCCTCAGCTGGTGTGCCAGGCATCGAACAACTTAAAGAGATATAACATGGCATAGGTACCCTTGAAGAGTTCACTGTTCTGTGGGAAGACATGCACAGTGGAAGACATTCGAGCAACTGCGTGTGATTTCTCATTCTTTAGAAGTCAGCCTCTGACCTGACCAGCATCTTAGTTTTGACATAGAACTAAGAGCTCAAATGTTTTGCAGGGTGACTAATAGAACGGTACAGAATGTGTCTGCTCCTATTTCTGCAAAATAACAGAAGATCTAGATTCAGTCTAACATGGGAAAGCTCATCCAGCAGCCATGGAGCTGATATTTACAAGGCCCATCAGCTACCAAGGCAGGGAGTATTTGCCCTCCAGGTAACTCGGGACCAGGCCCAGAGGCTGGTGAACTCAGCACTGATCACTCTGAGCATGGGCTTGCCTGGAGTAAGAGACTGGACTTGGACCTGTAACCAGAACACAGTATGTTCTTATCTTTCATCTCTACAAGGCTCATGTTTATTCTCCTCTCACAAAAGCCAAGTCTAAGGCGTGCTGCTTAAGGAACTGTTCCTCTTTGGACAGCTGTGTGTGCTCTATAAACACCTCCCTGGGAGGAGAAGGAGTAGTGTACATAGCTCTGAGGGCTGGGTGGACAGCATTCTGTGGCCTAGTGACATAGGCGGAGCTCCATCGTTGAGGGCCATGGTTCAGTGGAGGTTAGCAGGGGTTTCCATTCTGGTTATTCATTCACCCGGAAAAACTCAGCACTATCTCACGAACCTGGTTTCTGGGAAGTCAAACAACCTGATTGCACTTTACAACTTAGTAAATGATACACTCTAAGAGCTCATAAAAATTAACCCAGACACATGCTGCAAATCTGATACTGAAAAATAACGAGCAGAAACCTTTTTACGAGTCCAGAATGGGCCAAGTTGTGTGGGGGACACGAAGTGACAAGAAGGAAAGAGACTTTGACTTTTCATTATTGGAATTAACCATTCTTAGCCCCACTGGAAAGGACCCTCATACTCCTTCCATAGATACAAAACACTTAGATGTCATGGAAGTGGGAAAAAGCTGGATTTGAAGAGGTTTCTAGAATGTTCTCCAATTTGATCCTCCTTCCAAGTCCCTCATTTTCAATTAATTAAATAATTGCAGAGGTTTGCTAGCTTACAATATTTGGACTTTGTGATTTTTCCACGTTAAGATGGTGCAAAAGTGATGTATATTCAGGAGAAAACATACTTTGAATTTTAAATTTTGATCTTTTCCTGGGCTAGTGGTCCATAGTATGGTATTCCCGTCTAATGCTGGTTACTGCCACCAAACTGCAGCTTGCAGTCAGCCATGGGATAAATGAAGGTAAACAACCAACACTCTCTGGCATACCTTTCACTAACTGTGATACGTGGTAGGTTAGGTGTAGGAAGTGCATTTTTGACATACAGTACTTTCAACTCATGATGGATTTGTGGAGACATGACCCTATCATAAATGCTGGAGCATCTGTAATTATTTTGAAAATAATATTAGCTACCATTTACTGAGGAGCTCATCTGTGCCAAGTTATTTACATATGTTGTCTATTTAAATCTTACCATCACATATTATGTTCTGTGGTCTTATTCCCCAACAATCAAAAAAAAAAAAAAAAGGGACTCACCAAGATCACACAGCTAGAAAATGAGAGTCATTATTTAAACCTAGGTGTTCCTGCTACCACTGTCCATAAACATGGATTCTGCCTATTGAAAGCAATGTCTGGATCATTTCTACTGATTTACTATGGAGGTAATATGTGGCTCTGAAGTCATGTATGTTGCAAATGGGAGGGAGCAAAAGGTCTAATTTTTGTCTTTGGAAAGATTCTGTAGCTCTCACAATTGAGTGCAGAAAAAGGAGTAGGAAAGAGTTTTGAGTCATCCTTTGAAAGCACTGTGTCAAATTTTTAATAGCAAGAAGACAGGGAACAACTTGATATTTTTAGAAATTGAATATTTATATTAACGAAATAAGTAAAGAACAATGAGGCATATTTCCAGTACTGTTAAGATCTTTGCAGATTAACTTCTGGTATTTTTTTTTAAATCGCTTTACTATTTAAAAAAAATAATTCATACTATTTAGGAAAAAATGAAAATTAAGAGTGAATCATTTAGAACACCAGCACCAGAAAGTGCCATAATTAACACTGAATAGACTTGCATCTTTCTATGCTACACTCAAATAGATATATCTTATAAAAATAACGTCATGATGTAAGTGCTATTTATTAATAAAAATCATTGAATTCAGTAGAAGAAAAATCCAATGAAATGCAACTGGAGTTGTTGAACTTCAAAAAGTGTTTCTTCAACTAAAGCAGATACCTTAAAAGCAACTGAGGCCAATAGGAAAAGGGGACCAGGAACTAGAGAAAAGGTTAGATCAAAAAAGAATTAACCTAGAAGGTAACACACACGCACAGGGAATTAATGTGAATCAACTCCCTGTATAACTATCCTTATCTCAACCAGCAAAAACCCTTGTTCCTTCCTATTATTGCTTATACTCTCTCTTCAACAAAATTAGAAATAAGGGCAAGATAGTTTCTGCTGGGTATTGAGAGGGTGGGGGGAAGAGGGAGGGGGTGGAGTGGGTGGTAAGGGAGAGGGTGGGGGCAGGGGGGAGAAATGACCCAAGCATTGTATGCACATATGAATAATAAAACAATTTTAAAAAAAGTGTTTCTTCAGCCGGGCACTGGTGGCTCACGTCTGAAATGCCAGCTTCTCAGGAGGCAGAGATCAGGAGGATCGTGGTTTGAAGCCAGCCTGGGGAAATAGTTCCGAGAGATCCTATCTCGAAAAAACCCTTCACAAAAAAAAAAAAAAAAAGGCTGGTGGAGTGTCTCAAGGTGAAAGCCCTGAGTTCAAGTGCCAGTACTGCAAAAAAAAAAAGTTACTTCTCTTCAGGTTATAGATTTACTAAATACCTGGATTTGATCATTACACACGAATACATGTGTCAAATTACCATACTGTATGCCACAAATATGCACAATCGTGTCAAAATTTTTTTCTCCATTAGGGATATTTCCTAAGTAGCCCCCTAATGTTATATAAGAGGTTATGATGAACATTTAAAAGTATTTCACCCAATTTTAGTGGGTATAAAATAAGAACATCAACACTATCACTCTTCCATATCCTGTCTCTCCTTTGCTCTTAGTTGTATTATTGAGTTAGCCAGATTTTTGTCACTATGACAAATACCTGATACCTGAACTTTTATGAGAGAAAAGGTTTATTTCAGATCACAGTTTCTGGAGGTTCCAGCCCAATCCATTGCTTTTAGACCTGTTTAGGGAGAGAGAGGGCCAGCATATGTAGTATAGCAAGGCTGTTCATTTCATGGCCAGGAAGTGAAACCCAGAAAGAGGAAGAGGCTAGGATCCCACTATTCCCTTCAAGGTCATGCTCACATGAACTGAAGACCTCCCACTAGGCCCCAACTCTTTAAGTTTCAACCATCTCCCAATAGCTTCAGGCTGGGACCATGCCTTTACCACAGGCCTTTGAGGAACAGTTAAGATGCAAACCATGGCAATTATGATTTTCAAATAATCCAGATTGTAGTGTTTACATTCCCTACTTACAACTCCAATTGTTTTAGTGTAATATCTTTGTTTTAGTGCAAGTGATTCCCACCAGTCCTTGTACCATAGCTTCCCTGATCTTTACTTTGATTTATCTCTTATTTGCTTAATTTGCATTGCCAGATTTTTTTTTCCAGAAGGGCACATTGCTGCTATTCCCTAGTTTGTTTATTTTTGAAAAGAGCTGTCATTTCTATACTAAAAAGATGTCATGACTGTATGCTCCCGAGTCAGTTTCTTCTCATTAATATTTTGTGGATATTTCTCTAGTCCTCAGCCATTGTATGTTAATATGGAAACATACAAGCCAGTTTTTTTTTCTTTTTTTAAAACTTTTAACCTCTTAAGTGTGTTAAGGTTCTCCAGAGAAACAGAACAAATAAGGGATGTGTGTGTGGTGTGTTTTGTGAATGTATGACTTATTATAAGGAATTGCCTCATGTGACTATGGAGACCGAGCAGTGGTTGGCAAACTGACTCAGGAGAGCTAAGTATAAGTCTGAAGACCTGAGAATCAAGAGAGCTGATGGTGAAAGTTCAATCCAAAACCCAGCAGGCTTGAGACCCAAAGACATCCGAAGGCTGGAAAAGACCAAGGTTAATATCATTCAAAAACACTGTCACAGACACATCCAGAATAACGTTTAGCTAAATTTCTGGACACTTGTAGCTCAGTCAAGTTGACAAATAAAATTTATCTTCACAGTGGATAATATGCTTTCCTGGACATATAAAGAATGCTTTCTTTGTCCTGATGTTCAATAACTAACCAAGGTAGTTATCTGAAGTTTAAATCTTTTATTTTTCTCCATTTATTGGTGTTACTCTATTTGAATTCATATTTTGTCTTTAAAATTTCATATTCAGTATCTATTCTTTGTAGCTATGCTCTAGCTTATTGATTAGTTCTCTGATGATGCAGTTTTAGAAAATTTTTCATTTTAATCTCGTTATGTGGTTTTATCATCTTATCTTTGAGCTTACATTTTACTGAGTTCACATTCTCATTAACTTACTCTGTGGCACCAAAGAAACATTAATGATTTCCTTCTGAGCATCAAGCTGATTTTTCTTCAAGCTGTTTTCCCTTTCCTTCTTCCCTCCCTCCCTCCCTTCTTCTTTCCCTCCCCCTCCCTTCTTTTCCTAAAGTATGTTTACATTTATTTTCATATTATTCTTTCTTGATCAATCCTGTTCAGATTTGGCATACAGTTTAGAAGACCTCTTGGCTAGATACTTGCTGTATTCAATGTAATTTCCTCTCTGAGCAAGAATTTGAATCTCAGTACTTTTTCCTCTTTTTATTTTCTGAAGCTTTCATGACTTTTGGGCCGTGAGCTTGGGGTTAATAGCTGAGTAAAACCAGCTTGTTTTCCTTGGAATCTTCTTTTAAAATGTGCCAGTAGGTTCCACTCTTCTTCTTGTTCAGCTGCCTCTGGTGAATCTATGCCTAAGGGCATTCTTAAATCTATAGTCTACTAAAATTTTATGTGTTGGGGAAAATTCTTATTCTATTTCCTTTCATGCATTCAGAAATTTTAATCCAGAAATTAGAATTATATGACAGGGAACTAAATAAAGAAATTGATTTGCATATAAGTGAAAATGACTTTTTAAAAAAAATTTAAGGAGCACAGTCTTGTTATGATGCAAGAAGACCATTTTACAAGGGAAAAAGAACTGAATTGAGTGTCAGGTTAGACTTAAATTCTAGCCCCCAATTATAGTATATATAGCGAAACTGGGGGAAGCACTACATTTCTTTGGTCTTAATTTTTCTCAGCCATAAAATAGGATGGTAGGATCCACCACGAGGACTTCATAGAGCTGTCATAAAGGCCAAATGAAATAATTAAATGAAAGGACTTTGTAAATAGCAGAGCATTGTTTCATATAAGGTGTTGTCATTATTTTGTTATCATTAGCATCGCTGTTACTGAATCTTGTAGAGATACTTAGATGAAAGGTTCTTAGGAAGGGGGTTTAACAGGTGAGAGAGATCAGTTATCTGATAAAGTTGGGGAGCTTTTCTAAGCATTTGTACCTTGTCCTTATTCTGATAAGGAGAGGGAGTGTGCCTCATTTGACAAATGTTTTTAGCTTATTTTATGTTGCATCTCTCATTTCCATTGAGAATGAATAGATTTAAACATTGCACAACTGAAGATAGGTGACCAAATTTATGTTATAGCTCTGTGTTGTAAATATCGGTAAAATACCCAAACAATTCTTGTGTCACAGGGCAGTTAATGTTAATCATGCTTTAAAAGTTTTATAGTTGACTCTGACTTCAGGAGATTTGCTCTGTTGCTTTTAGTTTTTATTAAGGTTCTTTCAAAATGTAAGAATGGAAAATATGTTCTTTACTGAATTGGAAGAGAAGAGATGTAAAAGCTTTGATCACAGGCTGAGCAATGAATCGTTTATAGAACTGCTAAACCTGGAACATTGAAACAAAATGATTTGCTTATGAGGTTTATTTTGAAGACTAAATTTTCATTTATTTAACCTATAGCCTTACTGAATTTTTATACTTCCCTTTCAAATGTGCATAGTTTATAAAAGCAGTTGATACACAGGACTAGGTTCCATAGCCTCATACATACTACAAAGTAGAATAAGCTCATTGACATAATTGCTTTCGCATTCCACATCACTCATGCTGTCAGAATATTCTTGGTCTGGGTAGAAGCAGTATTTGTTTGAAGAGTTTTTAGGAAGAAACCACTTATATAGTGTTTATATATTCTTTTTATAGTCTTTTTTGGCAGTATTGGGTTTTGAACTCAAGGCCTGTGCTTGCTAGGCAAGCATTTTTCTTCCTGGGCCATACCTCCAGCCTTTTTTCCTTTCTTTTTAGAAATAGGGTCTCACTGTTTTCCAGGCTGGCCTCGAACCCCTGGTCTTAGCCAATCCTCTAGCACCAGTCATGCTAATAGCTGGGACTATAGGCTTGCACCACAATACCAAGCTTTAGTGTTCATACTTCTAAATTTCATTTTGAGAGTTGATAATTCTGCTTTTCCATCCATGTATTTTACTCTAATAGCAAATATAAGAAATACTTCTTGCTATGTAACTTTGGAACTTGTTTGCAGCTGCAGAAATGGAGTGGTAAAATAACAAGCAGGGAACAAAACATTTATAAATATCAGCTTGAAATTAAGTCTTGTACAGAACCTAAAATTGTATTTACACTTAGAGAATGGTAGATCCAATGCACACAGGTTTGGTTCTGCTGACATCCTAAGTCACACCTGTGTTAATGAAATGGTCTTTTAAAGTTAATGTGAAGCAACACTTGAATTTTTGCCATTTTGACATTATTCCTACTGGGAACCATCCGCTGAAATTTATAGCCAAGTTCTGTAGTATATACAGGCTGAGTTTGTTTTTAGGACTTATGTTGTTTAGAAATGAATTTGTTTTATCATTTGGAAATGTATCTATTGTGAGTCTGCTTTCTTTACAATTTATCAGCATAATCTTCCCAAATCCAAGGCAGAAATTGAAAATGGAGCATTAGGTTTCAATATATTACAAGAAAGGCAATTATCACAGAATTGATTGCACTATTAGGATGAAAAATAAAAGGAGAAAGAATTCTTCAGAAGAATACGATATTCCCTCAGCCTTCAGCTGACTTGGCAGTATGCAAGAGTGTGGTATTTTTATTCACCAAAACTAGTAAGTTGTGTTTACTTCAGATTGATCATATTTAAAGTTTATTCTGAGTTGTCTTCATGTATCACGAATACAAAAGTTGCCAACACATATTGATGAAAACCAATGCTAATAAACATAAGAGGAAATATCAGACCAAATATCCAGTATTTCTTTTCATCTGAGGGAAAATGAGACTTCTGGTCAGCTTTGTCAAGATATTCCCATTGTGCTTTTCTGACTTTTTTTTACTTCATTTTTTAAAACTCTGATTTAACAAGTAATATTTTGCATATGCTTGATACATTTTTCTATTCTCAATGGCACGGTAGAGTTAATTGTGAGTAAAGAAATCTAGGGTTTGGCCACAAATCATTAATTTGTGAGTATGTCACAGAAGTTTTATCCTTCCTTCTCTAGCTGAGGAAGGAGAAATTCTGGGAGGGGGAGAACACTCTTGTCTCAGGAACCACTCAGGAAGACTGGGCAGGCAGGGACCTAGCCTCTCCCATCACCCTTAACTAAGGCAGTTTTATGTATATCTGTTTATTCTATTCAGATTAACCATAAGATTCTATATGTAAAAGAAAATAAAAGGTTAACAAATCTTTGAAACTCACTGTTTTGGTTATGTATTGCAGTGTAACAAATCATCCCAAAATTTAGTGACTTTAAAAACAAAACCTTAGGGGTTGGGGATTTAGCTCAGTGGAAGAGCGCTTGCCTGGCAAGTGTAAGGCCCTGAGTTTGGTCCCCAGCACCGAAAAAAAAAAAAAAGGAAAAAATAGAAAAAAAAAAAAGCAAAAACAAAACCTTAGTAGATTATAGTTCTGTGACTTCACTGGGCTCTACTGGGTGGTTCTTGCTTGAGATCTCAAAGTTGAGATCAGATGGTGCCCGTCTGGAGTCATGTAAGGGCTCCACTGGATTGAAAGACCAAGATGACTTATTCACTACAAGTTTGATACCTGGGCAATTCAAAATATCGGAGATTAGTTAGAAGCATCTTAAAAAAAAACAGCTTTATTTAAGTATAATTGGCATACAATAAAATGTACATATTTAAAGTATACATTTTGATAAATTTTGTATAGATATATACTCATGTATCACCAAAATCAAGGAAGTGAATTCATGTATCACCCCAAAAATTTCCTTATGTTCTTTTGTTATACTTCCTTCCTACTACTCCCTATGTTCCCAACCCCCACCTGCCTCCATGTCCAAACAACAACTGTTCTGCTTTCTGTCACTATAGATTAGATTGTATTTTCTAGAATTTATATAAGTAGAATGATATAATAAGTACTAGGATTTTGGGGGGGTGATCTGGTTTATTTCACCCACGTTGTCACGTGTCGATAGTTTCTTTTTATTGATGAGTATATTATTTCCAGTATATGGAATACCACAATTTGTTTATCCATTCTTCTATTAAGAGATATTTGAGTTGAAATAGCCAGTTCTGTCCTATTATAAATAAAGCTACTATGCACACCCATATGCACAACTTTGTGCAGGCGTATTCTTTCATTTACTTTGGGATAAATACTTGAGATTGGGGTGGCCTGGTCAATGCTACATACATGTTGGACAGTGCACAAATATGCTGGATTATTTTCAAAGATGATTACACAATTTTATAATGCAAGCAGCGGTGTATGAGAGTTCCAGTTGCACCACACATTGCCAACAGTTAGTGTCATGTCTTTTTCACTATAGCCAGCCTGGTGGTATGACACTGTGATTTCAATTTGCATTTCCCTAATGACTAATGAGCATCTTAGGTCAAGAAGTGTGCTAATCTTTTGAGCACTGTTTAACTTGTTTTCCCTTATTAATGAGTTTTTCAAGTTCTTTTGATCCATGAAATGAACTGTTTCTCCATTTATATATTTCCTTAATTTCTCTCAGCAATGTTTCATAGTTTTCAGTGTACATCATTTGCTAGATTTACCTTTATGTTATTGTCAGTTATATTGCTCTTTTCAAAATAATTTCATTTTCTGTTTTTTTGTGGTAGTATATATATATACATATATAAATATAGAAATACTATTGAATTTCGTGTATTGTTTTTGTATCCTATAATCTTGCTTAGCTCACTTATAATTTCTTGAATCTTTAGCACAGATACCATTGTATTTCCTACCCATGATCTGTTAATATAGTTTTACTTATGTCTTCTTTATCTAGATGCTTTTTTTTTTTTAACCTAGCCTCAGCTAATTTTCCCACATGTGTGTGGTGAGCAGTACCAGCTGAGCCTCAAGCTTACCTTCTGAAGGTTTTAAGATCCCCAGCTCTTTTCTGGAAATCTGCCTTACACTTTTGACTTTCTCACACTCACAGTTTTGTCTCCCTAACCCTCCACTGTTTTTCCCTGTCTGAGCCAAGCCTGAAAACTTTTTCTAGGGCACAAAGGTCAGGCTGCCAGAGGACTCACATTTCTTTCCACCTCTCGGGAATCACTCTCCTTGTGGCTTGGTGGCCACTGCTTTGAGAACCATTGTTTCAGATATTTGTTATGTTTTTTAGTTCTTTTAGGAGGAAGGATAAATTTAGTTATTATTACTTTATATTGACCAGAAACAGAGGCCTGTCCTCAGTACTTAAAATACTGTAAGTGAGAAGAAAGAATGACCTGAGTAAGGCAAAGCCATGGATATAGAACAGAGTAAATACATTTGAGGGATGTTTCATAGGCTCTCTGGTTTTTGGTGCCATGAGAAAAAATTTCTAACTCTCATGACCACATGACCATGTAAAAGGCAATGCCATTTTCTTCCCTGAGGTTAGGAGTCCTCAGGGAAGAGGTAGGTTGGGCAAATGAGTAGGTCAATCCATGTGGAGATGAGCAGGAGGAAGCTAGAAATATGGATCTAGAGGGCAGGAAGGAGGGAATGGCTAGAACAGGGCCCCATTGGAAAGAACTTTTTACTCCATGATTTCTAAATAAATTAAATGTAAATATCTTTATAATGAAAATAAACTGTACTCTAAAATAGATTTATTGATGTTACCATTAGGCTTTGGCATATGTCTGTGTGTGTGTAACCATTTTCTTTCTCCCTAATAAATTTTAGATGTACAGGAAACAAAAATATAAAACATTTAATTCTAAAGACTAATGCCTTGTAATATTCCACCATATTGGCTATCATCTGTAAATCTGCCTAAGAATTTATTACAATAAAAAGAAAAGTAGGTAATGTTCTGCTTTTCTCTTAGTTCCTAAAATTGCATATTTTCACACCAATAGAATATATATCAAACATTTTATAAGAACACTGAAAAAAAGTGGCAGTTTGTTAAATTCTTTGATATCTCATATAGCTCTTGAAATCACTGGAATTAAATGAATACATGATACTATTATTAATATAAGTCTTGTGGTATTAGTCAAAGCTTGGCTCAAGTTGAAACTTTCAGTATTATAAATTTTTACTTCCAGTATTATGTATTTCTCCAGTCAGTGGTTTGCAACTTGTGTTAAAAAAATAAGAAAACTTATTCTTCTAAAATAGCAGTTCAACAATTTATGCAGAGATCAGATATATTTAATCCAGATTATATGAGGATTTGGATGAGTATACTTCTCTTATCAGAAGAAAAATGCAGAACACAGTATCATACAGCTGCCAGGTCACACTAGCAAAGATCATCTCACATCAAGTCTACTCTGGTCATGTGGAAAATGAGCATTTTAAGATCATTTTTTGTTATCATTGATGTGATAAACTCAATATAGGAGGAAAGTCGATAGCTAATGCTAAATAATGTTCTTGCATTTCATTTAACATGCAGTCCAACTGACCTTCATCAGGCCAAATGCCCCTGAAGTCTTTGTGTTAATTGGCAGATTTAGTTATTGAATGAGGACAGGTGCTTTTATATTGCACTTTTAGTTCAATAACATCACTGGAGTTTATATTTAAAGGTTAATTGTAAAACTTTAACTTTTCTTAGGGAATGTCTTTTTGTAAGTAACTTTATATTTACCATGCAAATTTAATAATCAGACTGAAAATAAACCAAATTCACTTATAGAGAGAGGCTCTATCAGATTTAGAAATAAAATTTCAGTGTCAAGCTCAACAATGGGATTTTGGAAAACATATAACTAGAAGGATGTTGATTTCTTTTTACTTTCTTTCATTCTTTCTCTTTTAGTACTTCAGAACTATCAGTATGTGGGTCTTGAAATAATTAGATTTTAGCAACACAATTCAAAATGACGCTTAGTTCTCTTTCCTAATAATTCATTTATTGTTTGATTAAGAAATTATGGGTTTATCTATCATACACTCATAGCTAAGTAGTATTTCATGAATTACTACTTGTTTCTGGTAAGGGAACCAGCCTTTTCACTGAAATTTTGACAATTTAATTTCCTTTGGATATAAATCATTCTAAAATACACTACCTAGTTTCTTTGTGCTTTATAATAGCATCACAAAAAGGAAAAAGAATAAACTCCAGAACCCCCTGTTACAAAAACTAATTCTATTTTTGTATTTTTTCAGACTTTGTGCCATATGTATAGTTATAAAATAGAAATTATTTTAAAATACAGTTGATATATCTCAGAGTAGTTCCGCATATTAAATATGAATAATGCTTTCGACAGGACCTCTAATTTTTATTGTGATTATTTTATTACATCAAGACACTTTGTCCTTTGGGCAACATAAAGAAATATTGATTTGATGAAGTTCATTAAGGTGTATCTGTAATTGAAGAAATAACCACAAGATTAAAGTTTAAAAATTAAGATAGTATTGTATATTTTGCCTTAATTAAAAACATAATATATGTTTTCTGTAGATATTTTGGAGAATACAGCTAAATACAAAGAAGAAATTAAAAACCACAGACAAACCTAAACCAAAGCCCACATTAACCACTGTTAACATTTTGGTAAATATATTAATGAAAAGTGCAATCATACTTTACTTTTTTTGGATAAAAACTTCATTTAGTATGTCATGGTCATATTTCCATGTTACTAGTCAGTATTCAACAATACCAAATGCATGGCACTTATGGAGTGAAGGTACCCTAATACCCTTAATAAATCATTTGTTGTTGTTTACTATTTTTTATTATTACAGTCAGGAATACATAGTACTATCAAGTTGATCAAATACTTTTCTCCTTTAACCTTTTGTCATGGTGAAATATATATAATTTTAAATCACTTTTGCATTTCTGGAAACCCCCTTATTTGGTTGCGGTGTTTATTTTTACTTTTAGTTGTGAAAAGTTTTCAACATACTTCAAATTCTAGAGAATAACATAACTCATGTACTTACACCTAAATCCAGTAATTACTACCATTCTTGTTTTTTCTGCTTTTTCCCCCTTCCCTTTTTTGGCGAGGTGTTTAAAAGCAAATCTTAGACAATCTATATTTTATCTATCTATCTATCTATCTATCTATCTATCTATCTATCTATCTATCTAACAGATCCTGTCCCAGGTTTATTTGTAGAAACAGCATAGGACACCAGCCCCCTGCAGATGGCATCCAGTGGGTTACATCAGTCCATCTGTCCTCACAATGGCAGAGGCCTTTACTCTGGGGCCTTCATGGTGGCTTGGGCACCTTTGGGAACCTGCTCTGGAGCTTGGGCCTGAGCAGGAACTGGAGCTTGGGCCTGAGTGGAAGCTGGAGCTACAGCCTGGGCCTTGACCTTTGGCTGGCAGAGCTTGCGACCCTTAGCCATGTAGGCACGAACAGCTTCCTAAGCTTGGGCCGGGCGATAAAGGCAAGTCATTGGAGTTTGCGGTTGGCACCTTTTGTATTTATTAATGTTGTTGGGTTTTAGGAGGGCCTTGATGACCTTGGCACATGCACTCATGGCCTTGGCCTTGTTCACTGCATCTTCTTCAGGTCTTTCTTCTTGTGCTTCTTACCAAACGCATGTCCCTCAGGAACTTAGGGTCTATCCCCTTAAGAAACTCATATGTTTATGATCAGGGTTTCTTGATGCTATTTCTGTGCTGTTTTGGGGACTGGTTATGAGTGGTATGTGTTAGAAGTACCATTCCCAATTGGTGGGCAAAGAAACACTAGGGAGTTTCTCAGCAAAGCAAAAAAAGAAAGGTTTTCCTTCTGCAGAAGGTACAGCCACAGACCATAATCTGATAGGCAGAACACACTGAACGGGGAGTCAGTTCAGTTTTTATCTCTCTGCCCCTCACCCTGATGGACGGGTTTGGGTTCACAATCTTCCCAATTGGGTAGTTATTGTTTGGGATAAGGGCAAGGTTTTCTGACCCAGTGACATTTTTACAGCTCAGTGAGAAAAATGATTTCTCAAGGTCCTCTGAAAATAGGGTATGGGGACTGATATTTTACTCATCAAGCAGTTTAGAGATTAGGGCATCTGATGATAAGCAGCTCTTTGACCCCAAGAACCTTGCAGGGTAACGCAACCTTTCACAAAGCACGTAGGCAGCAATTTGGGGAGGTTAGCTGGCATCTACACATTAACTCCTTTGACAGAAAAGACCTAACTTTAGTTGATTCTCACATATGGTTCTTGTACTTGGTGGTGTCTGATGAGAAGGAGAAGAGCAACCATTTATATTTTATTCCCCCC
Organism: Castor canadensis; assembly: GCF_047511655.1. NCBI lineage: Eukaryota > Metazoa > Chordata > Mammalia > Rodentia > Castoridae > Castor > Castor canadensis. The sequence goes on along the minus strand of NC_133390.1, from coordinate 91,948,287 downwards.
ACACCCCAAATCAAAACTTTGTTTTCAGAAGGACTGGGATTTGAACTTGGGACTTTGCACTTACAAAGAAGGTGCTCTACCACTTCAGCCACATCTTCAGTCCATTTTTGTCTGGTTATTTTGGAGATGGTGTCTTGCAAACTATTTGCCCTACCTGGTCTCAAACTGCAAGCCTCCTGATCTCAGCCTTCTAAGTAGCTAGGATTACAGATATGAGCCACTGGTACCCAGCTAAGTTTTTCAACAGAAGTACAATGATATTATCACACTTAGCAAAAGTATAATTAATAATCATTTTTAGAATCATCTAATAACCTAAGTTCAATTTACTCCAATCACTATATATATATTTTGGTCCTGGAGTTGAACTCAGGGCTTCAGCTAGGCACACACTATACCACTTGAGTTACACCTCCAGCCCTTTTTGCTGTGGTTATTTTGGAGATGGGGGTCTTAATTGTTGTTCAAGCCAACCTGGACTTTGCTCCTTCTATTTTATGCTTCCCACAATAGCTGGGATTCTAGGTGCATTCCAGCATGTCCATCTTTTTTCCATTGAGATGGGGTCTGGTGAACATTTATTCAGGCTGGCCTCGAATCCCCATCCTCTAGGTAGTAAATATCCTCTAGATATCTTGGGGGGGGGGCTATATAACAGGTGCATGCAACTGCAACCAGTTACTGGTTGAGATGGGGATCTCATGAAGTATTTACCCATGCTGATTTCAAACCACAATCCTGATTTTAGTCTCCCAGGTAGCTAGGATTACAAGTGTGAGCCACTGGTGCCTGGCTCAAATTTTTTTGAGCTACTGGTTTGTTTAAAGAAGTTACTATGTATATAGCTACTCCCCCTTTCTATTTTTTCAAGCTTTGTTCAAGAAATAGATCCTTTGTTATATCTTCTGCACTCCCAAGACTTGATTGATTTTATCTTTGTGGTCATAAACAAAGTCTTTCCTTTGCATTTTCTGTGAACTGGCAGAGGCTTGATTAGGCTAAAGTTCAAGTTTTAGGTTATTCCACAGGTGGTTCTATATTCTTGCTTTTGTGCCATATGGGGAAGCACATAAAATTTGTCCTATTTTAGGTTATGTTGAAATTGATCAGTGTTTTCAGCTGTTACAGTCTAACTATGTAAAGTTCCCTATCCTTTAAGTCTGTGGAACTGAATGTGATTTAGCCTTTTAAAAATCTACAGTTCACCCGTGAGCTAGTTGTCTTGCTTTCTTTCTGTGACAGATATCAGCAATGGGATTAGAGCAGGGAATCTATAGAGGACAGTGATCTACTATTAGGCAACCTGGTTTCCATCTCACAAGGATATCTTCACCTGTTTGAGACAATATGTTTAGTCACTTTTGTCACTGTGACAAAATACCTAATATAAACAGCTTAAAAGGATAAGAAATTTATTTTGGTTTCAGTTCATGATTGGCTCCATTGCTTCAAGGCAGAAGCATCACATTAGAAGGAAAGCTACTCAACCCCATGGAAGCCAGGAAGCAGAGAGAGACAGAAGAAAAGGCTGGGAACAAGACAGGTTCTTTGAGTCATGTCCCATTTCTTCTTATCAGGCCCCACCATCCACAGTGTCCATCACCACTCAATAGTCCACTCAACTACGAATCCATCAATGGATTAATCCATTGATTAAGTCAGAGCCCTCATGATCCAATTATTTCCCCACACCTGAGGATTGCATTGGGGACCAAGCCTGCAACACATGAGCCTTTAGGGGACATTTCTTATTCACCACAACAGATACATAAAGAATTCTATTTCCTCAGAGAGAAACTGGCAAGAACAGGATTAGCATCAAAGCCAGAAAAAGGGTACATAGTTAGGAGTGATCTCAAATGTGCAGGCAGCACACACTTCAGTTCTGCTAGTCTCGGTTCTGATTTCCAGACCTACTTAGTATCAAGAGACAGGGCAGTAATGCAGGAGACCAACCACCAGCCTGACTACAATAGTCAGGAAAGTAAACAGGCAGTTCTTTCTTGTGGAACTGGCTTTTTAAAAATTATTCTTTTGGTTCATTTGGTGAAGGGTTTGTCAATCCTTTTTATCTTTTCTGACCTAATCTTTATTATTTCTTTCTGTCTACTAGTTGGAGTTTGGTTTATTCTTGTTTTTCTAGGAGCTTGAGATACATCATTAGGATATTTATTTGAGATCTTTTTTTTTTTGGATGTAGGTATTTATAGTTATAAATGTCTTTCCTCTTAGCAAAGCCTTTGTTGCATAAGTTGTGTTAACATTCTGATTAGATTCTAGGAATTTTGTTTATTTCCCTCTTATTTCTTCAATATCCCACTGGTTGTTCAACAATGTATTGTTCATTCTTCATGTGTTTGAATATTTTCTGTAACTTCTTTTGCTGCTGGTTTCTAGTTTTATTTCACTGTGTTCTGATAGAATATAGGGTGTTATTTCAATCTTCTTATATTTGTTGAGCCTTGCTTTATATCTTAAAGTATGATATCTTTTGGACAAAATTCTATAGCTGCTGAGAAGAATGTGTATTGTGCAACTGCTGGATGAAATGTTCTGTAGCTGTTAATTCCATTTGGTCAATAGTGTCATTTAATTCTGAAGTTTCTTTGTTGATTTTTTTTTTCTGGATGGCCTATTTACTGGTGCGAGTAGGGTATTGAAGTCTCTCACTGTTATTGTGCTGGGATCTATCTGTGCTTGTAAGTCTAGTTAGTGTTTGTTTGAAGAAATTGGGTGTGCCAAATTTTGGGGCATATATGTTAACAATTGCTATTTCCTCTTGATGGATTAGTCTTGTTCTTAATATGAAGTGACCCTCCTTGTCTCTTCTGATTAATTTTGGATTGAAGTCTATTTTATCAGATATGAGTATAGGTAGTCCTGTGTGCTTTCATGCTCCATTTAAATCCAAACTACCATTTCATGTAAGACTGCAATTTTTCAAAAGTCATTGTTTTGACTCCCTCACATTGTCATCTAAATAACTCTTTGATTCTCTGCTTTAAGCACTCTTGGAGGGGATATTGTCCCTGTGTTTGGGGAGAAGACTAGCAGCAGGGCAAAAATGCCACTTGGAAGATTAACATACGGTATGTGACCCCAAGGGAAATTGTGGTCTCATGCTTTCCAGCAACAGAAAGAGGTTAAATTCTAAAGGAGCTTTAATTGTTTAAAAAATCAAAATATAATGAAAGATGCTGCTTATAAATATTAAATATTTTTATTTTGACTATGTCTGTGTTTTAATTCTTTTTTTGGGCAGTACTGGGGTTTGAATTTAGGACTCGGTTCTTGTTGGCAAGATCTCTACCATTCAAACCATGCCCCCCAGCCCTTTTTGCTTTTGTCTTTTTATTTTTCAGATAGGCTTTTGTATTCCTGCCCAGGTGAACTAGGACTGAGCATCCCATCTCCACCTCCTACCTAGCTGGGATTACAGGCATATGCCACCATACCCTGCTTTCAATTTTTTATTACCAACTTAAAAAATATGTGCTGTAGTCCATTTAGGAAAGGTGAAGCCAGACTAGATATTTTAAAGAAGAAACTTAATATAAGGAATTAGTATTCTGGAAAATTAAGAAAGATAATGAGCCAACCTGGAGATTATGAAAATCAAAAGTAGCTACCAGGTCCTAGGACTGGCAGAATAAAGGAGAAATAGACAGAGATACCTGAACCTTGGAACACAGATGAAGAGCCACTGGGACAGAGAAGGCCTGGGGAGAGGTTACTCTGGGCTGCCCAGAGGTTGTCATGCAGCAGACACTGACAGCACTGGCTTAGCTGGTTGAAACCTCAAGGGGTACCACAGAGCTGAGATGAGATTGTGGGGACTCCTGAGAGATCACTCCATGCCTGATGTCCAGACCTCTGAAGGGATTCAGCATGGCTTTCTTTGAGTGCCAAAAGATCTTACAGTCTGTGTACTAGAGAGATGCTCACAAGAGCCAAGTCAGGAAAGAAAAAAAATCACTTCTTCTATTTTCCTTCCTTCTAGTCTTCTCTCAATGCCTCTCACTGGCAGTCTAATTGGAACAAGCTGGTTAAAAGAGTGCTATAAATGTGGTTCTCATATTGCAGGCATCACAGAAAAGTTAAGTCTAGGGCCAAGAGACCATAGGTGGATAGTTATTGCAAATCCTTCTGGGCTCCCAAGCATCCCCACACTGTCTTCCACTCATATTTCCACACACCCTGCCCTGTGATGGGGAGCAAGCTCAGGGCCTCACACATGATAAGCACATGCTTTACCACTGAGCTGCATCCCTAAACCTGCTTCTACTCATTTTTAAACTTTCTCACTGCAACAGTAGTCATGACTGTGTGCTTCTATGTACCAAGTTGTAACTTCTGTTTGTGGATATATGATTCCACCTTCTCTCTCTAAAATGGAGACACAAATCTCGCAACAGTCTTCATATCCATCTCTGGCTGATGTTAGTTATTATTTGGCTTATTCACTAAATAGTGTATATTGTATAGTTAAATGTCACCAATACTGGTTGTAAAAAACTGTCACCAAGCCAGGTGCTGGTGGCTTATCTCTGTAATCCTAGTTACTCAGGAGGCAGAGATCAGGAGGATTGTTATTTGAAGCTAGCCTGGGCAAATAGTTTGCAAGACCCTATCTCAAAAATACCCAACACAAAAAAGGGCTGGCAGAATGGCTCAAGTTGTAGAGTGCCTGCCTAGCAAATGTAAGGCACTGAGTTCAAACCCAAGTACCACCAAGAATAAAATTGTCACCAATATGGTTATAAAAAATTAGGAGAAAAAAACTGATAAGGGAAAATGTGTTCATATTTGCTACCTTATTTCAGAGTCTGATCACAAAGCTTTAGTTGATATTTATAAATTCCTTTTTCTACCACCTATTCTACATTCCCCATGTCTTTAGATGGCAGGTCAATGTTCTTTATCTGGTGAAGTTCTCAAAGCTTCATTCTTGAAGGGTCTCAGTTCTCTTCCAGTTTATTAAAGATAATTAATTATTAAGAGATGCCTCACAAATTCCCTTTGGGTATAAACCTTATATACTAGCATGTGCAGCCACCAACAGGTAAACAGAATCAATCACACTAACTAGCACATTACCCCTTCCTTTGTCTCTTGCTTCACTAACATGAGAAACCCAAATTGCCAGATGGTAATCTCAGCTTCCAAGTCAGTAGAACAGTTGTTTCTCTGGTAGAATCATTCTTCCTCTAAGAGCCAAGCTCTCTAACAAGTGGAGCACAAAGCTTGAGAACAGGAAACAAACATTCTGTGTGTGGGTTATTAGGATTAGTAGTGAGAGGAACTCTTGTCATTTCATGTCTTTTTCCAGACCGATGGATTCAGGCTATGGAAGGAAAATACCACCTTGGCCACTGGTTTGGTGTTTAGATTACACCTTATAGGATAGTGATTCTACCTCACTATATATTCTCTCAACTAGACTCTTAACTGAATCTTTAGGTGGCCATTCTACCTTTCTCTCAAGGCCAGTTCTTCTAGGTGTTAGTGGGAAGACCAGTGAGTTCTGTGAGTGAGAGAGCCCATTGCAATGTGTGTGTGTGTGTGTGTGTGTGTGAAGTGAACTCCTTACATACACATATATGTATATCTCACTGCTGTATATATGAAATGAATACCTTAGTTTGAAGTCATATTGTGTGAGATGCCATAAAGATGAATAATGCAATCCATAAGTGTGGACTGGCAGTAGTTGTGTTGACAGTAAAGTACTGCAAGCAGAGAAGACAAATCAATATCCAGAATTAAGTGTTAATTTTAGTAAAGATAATTGCAGCTCCTTTTTGATGGTAAAGTTCAGGGTAGCTGGTACTGGATTTCCCCACTTCACCACTAATGGTGACATAATAGGAGTTCAGTTTGGCCTCTACTATTGTTAGCTTGAGCACTTAGTGGCAGAGGTAAGGAGATCATGACTGGGAACTCTGTGAAGTTAGGCTCATTCATATGTCTATTCCTGCTGTCATGGTCTTTTGTTCATGAACCTATTGAGCAGGTACCTGGGTATAGAGAGAAAGACTGAAGACATTCATGGAATAGTTTTTCTTTTCTACCTGATAATCAAGAGTTTTGTCTGAAGTAGATACTTTTGTGAGTTTGTACATGATACTCAAATACCCTCATGCTCCATGGAAAGAGATCTATTTACATACTGCTTCGAAGGTAATCTCTTAATCCTTTCCCTCAAATCCCTGATTGTCCATCCAAATCATTAGCCATAACTCATGAAGCAGTGTAGGTCCATCCATATCCCAGGCTATCTCTCAGTCCAGTCAAAGTAGACAAGTTCTGCCCAATGAGAAGAATTTTCATCCCTCGTGTTTCTTGTTTATTTGTTTTGTTTTAGCATACTTCTGAGTATGGTAAAGTTTTCTTCTTAATTTTCCTAGTTATTGAGCAAAAATATCTGGAAGCCAGACCTTTCTTCAGTCACTTTTTCACAGGGAGAGCTCATTAAAAAAATAGCATTGGACAAAGGAAAGAGGCAATGAAGTTTCCTATAGGAGCCTCAACCATCAGCACATGTGCTTTAACATTCCTTCAGGATCTTCTTTTTATTTTTAATTTTTATTTTGTTCATATGTGCATACAATGTTTGGGTCATTTCTCCCCACTTCCTCCCACCCCCCTCCCTTACCGCCCCCCCCCACCGCTCCCTCCCTTACCCCCCCCCCCCGCCCCCTCACTACCTGGCAGATACTATTTTGCCCTTATCTCTAATTTTGTTGAAGAGAGAGTATAAGCAATAATAGGAAGGACCAAGGGTTTTTACTAGTTGAGATAAGGATAGCTACACAGGGAGTTGACTTGCATTGATTTCCTGTGCATGTGTGTTATCTTCTAAGTTAATTCTTCTTGAACTAACCTTTTCTCTAGTTCCCCTTCAGGATCTTCTTAAGCCTGATTTTGTATACCAGTTCCACTTGGTGATGAAGTACTGCTTTCATGCCTAATTGTGTGACTTAATGCATCAGATAACAGCCAGTCAAATTTGGGCAGCTCAGGTCACATCAGTTTCTATAAAGCCCAATAGTAACACAGTAGTTTCGTCAACAGACAACAGTTTTTTGAAAAAGAAGATAAGACTTTACTTCAAACCCTAGGGATATGAATATGGTCATTTTCTTGGGACTTGCTATAAGCTCTATAGCATTCCTGTTAATATAGAAACATCAAATCCTACTGGATCTGCTGAGGCACAGCCATGACTTACTCAGCTTGCACTGGATTACTGTACAGTCTATATTCTGGTAGCTGCATTGTGGTTGTACATTAAATTGATCAGCAAATCATACCCACCCTATGTTGCCTCAAAAATATAGGGGGCCCATCAGACAGTGAAAGTCTTGGTATAGTTGGTGCAAGGTACCAACTATTGTCACTGGAGTCCCTTTCTTGGGTCCAGAAATAATACAAATGAGACCAGAGCCAGATGAATATTGGTAAAGCTTTCATTAGGACATCAGCCATACAGGTGGGAGATGCAGCTCTAAGAACAAGTCAGGCAGTGGTTCCCCAAACAAAGGAAAAGGGGAAGCTAATAAAGGAAGAGTTCACACTGAAAGTTCCCATCCTGGGTTAAATTTGCAGTGTACCCAGTTCCAACAAATCAGTGTTTGAGCTCAGTTGTGGGCAGCTATTGATCATCTTTGACTGCAAAGGGTCAGGAGGCTGACCTTTATTTGCATTTGTGTTAGTAGGATGTGTTTGTAGCTGTTGTATTTTTAATTCCAGGGCTGTGTGTGAGTCCTGGGTCTCCATTGTTTGACTTCCTATGAAAGCACAAAGCAGGTATAATCCCTGAGGAGCACCCTTCCAGTGTCTGATTATTCTGTCCTTTGAGTGGTCCCTGACTATCTCATAATAATTTGTCTTTCATTTTGGAGGAAATATCCCAATATATTCAGAATATTGGGCCCTTAGATGCCTCATCCAGGTGGCTGACTACTGGTTACACGGGTTGTAACTTTTACCTTCTGACAAGCTTGTGTATTAACTAGGAACCTAATGTACTTGTTGCCTAATGTTCTTCATATGCAAACATCATAATGTCCCTCCATGTCTTGGTCCCTTCACACTAAATTATGACAAGACAGTTGACATAGCCATTAGCAAAGATGGGAAGGTATCTTCTGGTAGTCCTTTTAAATGGTGTAAAGAACAACAAAAGTAGAAATAAGGGCAAAATAGTTTCTGCTGGGTATTGAGTGGGGGGAGAGGGAGGGGGCGGAGTGGAGGGGGGGCAGGGGGGAGAAATGAACCAAGCCTTGTATGCACATATGAATAATAAAAGAAAAATGAAAAAATAAATAAATAAAATAAATGGTGTAGAGAAAAATAATTAATACCTGCCAGAGTATAGGGCCATCTAATAGAAGGATGAGTTTGGGCCTGAGAGATAATAGAAAAATAACTAAAATAATGATTTTCACAGTTCATAGAATGTGGGAATATGTGGGGGCTGGGGATAGGCAAAAAAGAGATTTAAAAAATATCAAGATGTGTTTCCTGGATCTTCATTTAAAAAGCATATTATATAACTGTTTTGTCCTTTGTTTTTTTTTTTGGGGGGTACTGAAGTATGAACTCAAGGTCTCATGTTTGCTAGGTAGGCGCTCTACCACTTGAGCCACATCCCCCCAGCCCTTGTTCTTTGTTCTTTGTAAAACACTGTCACACCTTTTAAGGACTTGTGTAGAGAGTATATGAGTTAGTAAATGGAAACCAGATTCTATAAATGGTACAGTTATTACCATTTAGTTCTCCAAGCAGATTTATAAATAGCTTGGTTAAAGCTTATTCCCATTTAGCAGATGGAAAATGAGGCTTTAGGAACTTTAGAAACTTGTGTAAATTCTCACAGATGATTAGTAATGGAGTTTCAAATCAAAAGCAGCCATCTTGAATTATATGCTGACATTTTGGAGATTGTCAGAATATATGCATATGTCAGCATAATTGAAATATTCATTCATATTTTATTGTTTTGTTTTTCTCTCTTCCTTTTACCCTTCACAAATCCTACCCAAGGTTAATGCTTAGGAAGGTGGCAGAAGTAGAGAGAGTGGGAGAGAAGACCCTTCAAGGCTGAGTAAGAAGGGTGGTCTTCAGCCTGTTCATCAGGTAGTAGAGGCCCATACCAAGCTCTCTTGGAACCTCCTGGGAAGAACATAGAGAGGAGTGACTTTGTGGTGAACCTAGAGAGGCCTTCAGCCCTGGCAACAGTGTCAGTGCCAAGCTTGGCAGGGATCAACAGAGCCATCTGACCTTAAGTGATCACAGAGCTCAGATGATGAGCACATGTGTAGTGATCCGTATGAACTGAAGACAAGAGTACAAATGTCATGCTCTGGTTTAAGTTGCCAGGGGCTTTTGCACAACACTGTGAAGCCTAGTCAAAGACTTATCCTCAAGTATATTTTGCTTTTGTTACAAAATAAAATATGTAACTTTTTTTCGTAAATAGTTGTAGAGTAAAAGTCCTACCTTCTACTTGTATATTTGTTTTTGGGCACAGCAAGAAAAAGCAGGGCAGCAGTGACAATAGGAGTGTGATTCTCATACCAGAAAGCTTGAGGATTTGCTTCCTGTCACCAAGGACGTACAGGGAGAAGAATGGCTTTCACTCTCCTTACTTATCACTATTGACTCACATGTTTTCAGTTTATTATTGGTATGTGCCAGTGGCTGAATCTCTTAGCTGTTTGGAAGAGAGTGCTAATGAGGCCAAGGTCAGGGTTCTCATTTCCATACAGTCAAATACACTTAGTGAGAGAGACCTTCAGCTCCCGTCCCACAGATGAAATTCCTAACCCACAGTAACTGCTTCACAAATACTGTGCTGGATTAGGGAGGCCAGGTGAGAGGGTGCAAATGAGTCAGCACAAAGCCTCATCATCTTCAGGGTAAAAGCTCAAAAACAGATGTTCCCTTGATATCCACAGAATCTCTGTGAGCCCTCATGAGAGAGCACAGTGCTGCTATGTGAACTGACTCACAAAGTAGAAATGGATCAATCAATAATTTGAGAGCCTGGTAGGGCAAAGAACTCTATCATTAGCTGGCCTAGGACCATATCTGTATCAAACATTTTACTCATATTATAGTGTGACTGAAAAAAGTGGTACAGATATGTTTACTGCAGTCTGAGAGTCAAACTCAGGGACTTGTGGACACCACACAAACACTTGACCACCGAACTACCTCCAGACCTCAAAAGAATATAGATTTTAAGAAGCATGTTCAAAAATCTGCAAAATGAAGATGAAGCTTCCAAGAGTACATTTTAAATAAAAATTCTAGAAAAACTATGAGAATTAGAACATATGCAATGTTTCTAAGATTTTTTTTAAAGTTGTGGTACAACTCACACACAATGCATTCGTCTTAAGGGTTCCTTCTGCGCAATTTTGACAATTGCATACAATCATGTAACCAACACTCAAAATAAGAACTACATTTCCACCATGCTGGACAGTTCCTTCTTGCTCTGTCCCATTATTTCTCTCTTTACCTTTCTAGAAGACCACTGTTTACTCATCATACACCAATTCTGTCTTTTCTTGAACTTTGTACAGATGGAATCAGCAATACATACTCTTTTGCATCTGGCTTTTTTTTTTTCACTCATGGTTTTTATACTTCTTGAATGTTGTTACATTGTATAAGAAGTTTGTACCTTTTTCTTTTGGTGTTGATACACTTATTCATCATCCTCTTATGAATGTTTGGGCAGTTTCTTGTTCTGTATCACTATGACCAAGGTTTCTATAAACAGTTTCCTCAAAAAACAAAACGGGGTGCAGAGTGGGGACATGGCTCAAGTGGTAGAGCACTTGCCTACCAAGTATGAGGCCATGAGTTCAGTGTCCAGTATGAAAAAAAAAAAAAAAAACCTAAATAAAAAACTTTCCTAAAATTGTTAAAATTCATGCTTAAATTCTCATCTTTCATATAATAGCTCCGAGAGCAGAGAATTCTTTTTTGTTTGTTTGTTTACTGTTGTGCTGGGTGGGGTACATTGTGGCATTTACAAAGGTTCTTACAATATATCAAATATATCATACTGGAATTCACCCCTCCACCTTTCTCCTTTATCTTCCCCTCTTCCCATTCCTGGAATAGTTTCAACAGGTATCTTTCTTCCATTTATGAGGAAGTTCTTTATGGTGACTCCCGAAAACTTGTTTTCTGGTTTCTCAACCTTGTTTTGATTTCCTTTAATTGTTACTGTTAAGATCTGGGCATTGAAAAAAGTTAAGTTTTTCCAAGTGACTGATAAGTTATAGGTACAATATTTAGAAGTAGAAGACCAAGAAACTGGTTCCTTGCACCTCATTGCCATGTATCAAGTTCAACTTCCTAAGCCATATTTAGTTAAACCAAATGAGTATGTTTTTGAATTCTGCTTTCTAAAACGCTCTTGTTTGCCAATGAGTTCATTCAGTAATTATTGTTTATTCAACAGAAATTCATCACACTTCTCTTATATGTTTTGTGCTTGTACCGGGCTCTGTATACCTCACAGCATAGGTCACATTTGTTTGTATCAGAATTCCAGACAACACTTTCGGTGCTTGGCACAATGCCTAATACTGAGAGGAAACCAAGCTAATATTTTTGAATGAATGGAGGAAGTCCCCCATTAGTGTGGAGATTGATCTGAATATGAATAAGTTGCTCTGGTAGAAGTATGGAGACAGTGTAGACTGTCCATACATAAAGACTATATAGATCTCTTTCTGTTTTTTCCTACAGTCCACTTGGTCATGTTGCTCTAAGGAAGGGCACTTTCTCTGTTGGACTGTAGTTTGTCTAATTATGGTTTACTCCCCCATTTTAGGGCTTGAGCAGAGACTGTTTCTTAAGAATCTTTGTATCTTCAGCATTTAGTCATTTACCTAGCATTGGAAGGGAATGATTCTCTCTGTTAAGTTTTGCCTCCCCACCCCCAAAAGGAAAAAAAAAATTATATGGGAGAGGGATGGGTCTTGAGAGGAGCTCTGAGTGACAGAATTCTGAAGGACCAGAAGGAGTTTGATCTGTTTCAATTGAAAAATCTTTCCATTTGAAATTCCTGAATCACCATCATGATACTGAATCCCTTTTAGCAAGTTAGTTTTAAGTTAACTTTTTAAAGCTCTTATTTCAGCCCCATCTACACAACAAAATGGTTCTGAGCCAAGATTTTTTTCTTACAAAAGATTATGTTCTTGACACATCTTCAAACAATTACTTCATTGAATGCTTTAAACACAAAAGAATATGACAAAGACAAAATAGTCGCCTAACATTTCAACAAAGGTTTTTATCCTGAATAGAATGAATAAAGGGAATTGTTGTTATGTGATTTTTAGTCATTTCAGGTAGAAGAATGACCTATTCTTCAAATAATTAAAAAAAATTAAACAGCTTCCTCTTCCTAATTGATAATCAAATCCAGCCAATTCCATTTATTGTTGAAGAATATGTATTCCATTGGTTTGAAAAGAATGTGATTAACAAAGAAATTAGAATGTTCTTATTGCACATTTATCACACAAGTGGGAAATTTACCCATGGATTTGGGACTAGTGTATTTTAGTATGACATTTTTCTCTTCACACTTACAGGCATTGAGTAAATTGCATAAGAAACTGCTCTGAATGTTGGGGTTATTTCTTAGTGAACACGGCACACAATGACTCTGGCCTTATGAATTCTAAGATGTAAATTATGGGAGCTTTGAAGATGAATCAGAATGATTCTCTGAGGCAATGATTTCACAAAGGAGCGGAGTGGAAGTGTGAAAGGAGAGGATCGTCTCCTTCTCTTACTTTGCTTTAGCAGATTTTGACATAAAAGCAGTCTTGTCTTCTTTGTAAATATAATGTGGGAGGCTAATATTTCAGAGTTCTGAATAAAACTTTCTTTCCATTGCCTTTAATAAGATCGTAAAGCATATAAAAAGCATTAATTAAACTTTACAAAGCAACTCTAAGATGATTTGATCAATTCAAAAACCTAATCATGAAGTCTGTACTCAACTTCCAATTACTATGTGCCCCATGAGAAAAAGCACAGGTCATACAAGCCACTGAAAATACCCAAACCATGTCTACTCATTGAACAATGACACAGATACTTTTTAAAATGCAGCTAATCCAAATACTCTATATTTGATCTTAGAATGTATTAGATGATTTTTTAAATGAAAGCATATGAAGATTTGCTATCATAATTATGCTAAACTTAAATGAAAACTACAATTAATTAAATTTCCTTGTATATATGCTGATTACTGGAATGGAGACATCATGGCCTATATGGTGGAGGAAAGTGGTCCAGATATGTGTATTTTTACCTGTGTATGATCTGCAGAGTGAAGTCACCTGTGTGAAGTTGCACTTCATAGAAGTTTAGAAATGGGAGAGTTCTAAATAAACTATATCAGCTCAACCTGTTTGGTAGGTAATAAGAAGCCTGCTTTCATGGCAAATGACAATGAAAGATAGAGAGAGACAGAGGAAGAGTTAAATTTCCCACAATTGCATGTTTGAGTATATTATGACCCCTCAACCTCATGCCATTCAATTACTATTTAAAAAGGAAAAGAAAACAGGTAGCAACAGCTTCAACTGACACATCTTTTTTTTAGGCTAGGTCCCTATCACCCATATCTGCTTTGGGTATCCCTCCTGGATTCTGCCTTTGAGATTGATATGCCCTATTGTAACTGCACACTTAATTGTATTTTCTCTGGGAGGTTCTAAGTTCTTTGAGGGCTCAGACTATGGCAATCTTATTTATCATTTCATTTTCAGATCATAGCCAAGAGCCTGGCTCATGATTATCAGTCATTAAACATTAATCTCAATGGAATAGGATGTTATTAATAGGAAAAAGAAAAAAAAATCAGGAAAACAGCATTCAGAGTTGCAGTCACATATTTTGGGGCTGTCTTCTTTTCCTTACCAGCCCCTTCCACAATTAGCCCTGCCCTTTCCTATTAGGTTACCCTGCTTATTAACCAAGCACCAGAGTGGGTGACTCAGATGGTAAGATGCTGGCCTGTCACAGAGAATGTACCAAGTGTACATATGAGTAGTTTTGACAGACAAGTGACATTTTTATACAGTCTAAAAAAAAAACCACCCTCAAGCATGCAGTATTTAAAAAAGAACAAATAGGATGTATTCAACACATACCCCACAGCTGAGCAAATCAAATCTCCTAAGTGACCTCTAGAGAATGACACAAGTAGCAAAGTTTGTGCATAAGCCAGGACAGCTTTCCCAACCTATAGAAAAGCTCTGTCCTACCTCCCCATGACCTATCTCAAAAGGGAGAGCAGAAAGGAGGAACCGGTTTGGCCTCAGCCCCACGCTTCCTGAGGAGACTTTCTCCTCTCTTCAGACAGATCTGTTCCATTTGTACCAGTTTAGAACTGATTTTACTTTAAAATTTTTCCTTGAAAAGCAATAAAATCTTTGCTTTTTATAAGGGTCAGTTGGCAATAGTGTAAGGGTCATAATGACAGGAGGCAAGTTTGGTTGTGGTCATTATGTTTCGATGGTGTTGGGGTGGGATGGAACAAAGATGGACCAGTATTTGGGGGCAGCAGTTCAACATGTGGTTCTAGGAGGGGATCTGGTAAGGATTATGTATTCGTCAGACCAATACAGAGCACCTGACATAAACAGCTTCAGGGGATAAGGACATATTTTACCTCATGGTTTCAGAAATTTCAGTCCATCTAGCAGGGAGGGTGTGATACTCAATTCATGGCAACCAGGAAGCAGAATGGAGAAGAAACAGGAAGGTGCCCCAAGATATGCCTAAGACGCGCCCCCAGTGATTTATTTCTTCCAATTTACTCCCCACTTTCCACAGTTTCAATCACCTTCCAATACTGTATTCAAATTTTGAATCTATCAATGGATTAAACCATTCATTAGGTCAGTGCCCTCATGATCTAATCATCTCTGGAGACACCCTTACCAACACACCCTGAGGTCAGCTTTACTAGTCTCCCAGGTGTCTCTCAATTCAATCAAGCTAACAATCATCACAATTACTCAGGAGAGAAAGAAATATAGACATAGAGACACTGAAGGTGGACAATGTCCAGAAATCCAGAACAACAGGAGATTGGCATCGGGAATATTCGTCATATCAGCTCCTCTGTCACCTGACTGTGGCATAGGACTCATGGGATACTGTCTTTTCCTTCCCAATGTTGTAGTTATATGCCTGTGTGTGAGATTTTTATTTTTTGACCCTGTCTCCCATTAAGCAAATAGTAGGTATTTTTACCTTGTTTGGTTTTGTGTTGTTTCTCTACCCACAGACTTAGCACATTGTTTGGCATATAGCAAGCATGTATACATATTTCTTAGATTTTAAATTGGATTACATATTCTGGGTTTTTTTCTTTTTTAGTGGGACTGGGGTTTGAACTTAGGGCTTCATGCTTGCAGAGTGGGCACTCCAATGCTTGAGCCACACCTTCAGTCCATTTTGCTGTGGTTATTTTGGAGATGGAGTCACATGAACTATTTGCTGGGCTGGCCTCAAACCTTGATCCTCTTGATCTCAGCCTCCTAAACAGCTAGGATTATAGGCATGAGTCACTGGCACCAGGTCTTACATATTTCTTAAGTGGATAAATGATTGAATAAATGAATTAATTTGAGTTCATTGCAGGCATTCCCAGGGGGACTAACTTAGCAGATTTCATAAGACGTCATTGACGGAGAAGAAGGCAAGAGCAGAATTATCAAATAAAGATGGTGAGGGCTGGGAAAGTAAACTATAGCTGCTGAGACAGAATCAGGCCAACATTAGTTGTCTGTTCTGGCTAAGGAATAAAATAGCATAGGTGTTCCTAGGAACTCTGCACAGTATGTAGATGTCTAGAGTCTCTGTTGTCTGGGAACAATGTAGGGCTGATGCAATGTGTTGTGTGAATATGTTTGGCTCAATTCATTCCTGCAAGCTCAGTGGCTATTTACAGATCTTTCTTGGAGTTAGAGTAAACAGATTTTTTTCCTCCTCTTCTTAAATTCCGTTTTAACCTGGTTTGTGGTATCTGAAGTCAAGGAACACCTGTGATCATCTGAAAACATAAAACCTCCACCCCCTCCCTATTTCTCTAAACAACTTAGTGTTCTTTTGACAGGACATACACACACACACACACACACACACACACACACACACACACAGAGAGAGAGACACAGAGTGAGGATCTATGGGTTTGTGTGCTCAGAACCTGAAGCATATTTATAAAGCAATGCTCAAGGTCCTTCTTCCTTCCTTCCTTGGTTAGGTCATCTCCAGGGGCTTCTGTCCACACTGTAGAAGGTTATGGGAAAAGGCCCAGTAGGATTCTTCTTCAATTACCCCGTTGAGGGATGCATCATAGCCCTCAGACATGTCAGCCTTACATTCAGTGACAGAGGGACTCTCACATGGTAGTTTGGCCTCTTAGCTCAGTTGATGCATAGCCCTGCTTTTCACCATCCTTCATTCAGAGAAAGGTCAGTTCCAGTCAAGTTCTCTCTCCAATAAACCACACTGCTTAGGGCTCACCCTTGTGCGATAAAACTGTGGCAGGGCTAATAATAGCAACCACAAATCCTGCCTGCCAATCCTGCATTCTAACCTCTAAGCCACTTGTAGCAAGGACAAATGTTTTCAGGAAAATAAAATACACTGCATCTACTGCAGTGATCCAACTGCTCCTATTGTCAGAACTTATAGTCAAAAAGCCTGGAAATCAGGAGGGAAATTCCTCCTTCCACACTTTGGCCACCAGATACCTAGCTTTGACCTTCCTCTAGTTTTTAATCCAACCAGAATTATAAAAGCAGTGAAAAAAATGAAAGGAAAATACAAGGCAGAAACATAAATTTCATCACTATCACAACGTGTGTGTGTGCGTGTGTGTGTGTGTGTGTGTGTGTGTGTGTGTGTGTGTGTTTGAACTCAGGGCTTCATGCTTGGTAGGCAGTTATTCTACTGTTTGAGCCACATCTCCAGTCCATTTTTGCTCTGGTTATTTTGGAGATGGGGGTCTTTCAAACTATTCACCTGAGTTGGCCTCGAATTTCAGTCCTCTGGATCTCAGCCTCCCAAGTAGCTAGGATTACAGGCATGAGCCAACAGTTCCTGGCATAGCTTTTTAAATCATGGGAATGTGTCATTGTGTTTCAGTACAATGCAAAGGAATTGATAGAAGTTTGAATTAGATTAATAAGAGCCTCATATTGTCAAATGGAAAGTTGCCTAAGTATTCAAATTCTTTACAAATGTCTGGTTTGGGGGATGAAGGTAGTCTGCTCTGCAAAACCTGAGTTTGAGTCCCAGCTTGCCACTCACATCTGGTTCACAGGGGGCCCAACTTTCATCTCTTGAAACCTTCTAGGGCTTATCTCTAAAATAGCATTGAAAAGTAACAGCCCTGTTTGCACACAGTCGTTTTGAGGTTCAATGAGAAAGAGTGCAAGCCAAGTGTTATGTGCACCATAAATCTATCTGTAACTGAGGAATTATTATTACTGGACACAAATCCATTTATTGTTCTTGATCAGATGTACACATACTTGAAATTCCCCAGAAGATAGCTCAGCCCTTCATGTCCAGCTGTGTGGAATGTAGCCTCTAAACATTTTTGCTGAAACCTCGCCTCTTAACCTTTAGTCTGGAGACTATCCACAGGCACTCAAATTAACTGTTACTTCCCCAAGCAGTTGTGAGGCAGGAATTCCTGATTTGATTTCTGTTTTACCAGCCCAGCCCTTCTGTGTCTCACCCATGAAAGTGTTTTCCTAAAGACACAAACCAGAACGGACTCTAACAAGAATCTTGATGCAAAGTTCACTCTGGGAGGAATGTAGTTGAAGAAATAAAATTTGCAAACAAGACTCAGGAAACGGTGCCTACCAGCATCTCACATGAGGCTTTAACTCTCAGTTCTGAAATGCCGTTTGCTTTGTTGTGTGATGGGTATGTGAATTGACAATGAAGTGAGATTTCTTAGCTAGTACTATGATAAAATTTAAGATTATTCTTGTTTGTTATCATTTTGGATTTAAACAAAGGAAAAGTGACCTTCTGCTCTTGGAGACAGTGAGTGCATTTCCATCGCTAATTAATTAATAGGTTTATTGATAATAAAATAAAGAGGTCAAGCAGAAAGGACAATTTATCACAGAAAGACATTCATCTTTTTTCTGTGCTTTGGAGACAGGGTCTTACTCTGTAGTTCAGACTGACCTTGAACCTTCGATCTTCCTGCCTCTGCCTCCTAGTGCTGGGATTACAGTAATAATAAAGCACAGCTCTAAGAGGGTAAATATTTTAGGCCTGGCGTTAAATACAATGAGTAATTTCTGAATGTGAGAATTGGAGGGGCTGAAGTCTCATTGAGCCTTGCTGGAGTAGTTAGTAGGTTTTTCCTTGGTGACCATAAGGCCACCAATTAATGCACATTTGCCTTCACACTGTTCTGTGGTGAAAATAAAATGAGAAGAGAAAGAAGACGTGAAGTATGAAGTGGAACAATGTGGTTGGGAAATTCCCATGCCTTTACCCTTAAAAAACAAAAGGAAAGAAAGAAAAGAAACTGTCCTATAAAGTAAAGCCAGAGAGAAATTTAAATGCTTCCCTTATGAGTAAAAGAAAACAGTATTAGCCTTTATTCATCTGAGTGGATTCTCGGTCTTGGCTGTGTGTATGAAACTTCAGGGCAGCGGCCTGTGCTCTCTGTCAGTACCTTTGTATCAAATCGCGGGCGTCTGAGTTCTTATTGCTTAAGAGCCCAGTTTCTAGGGTGTTTTGTTTTTGTTTTTGTCTCTATACTGTATCCAGAGATTGAGTTTTTCCTACAAAATAAAACTTGCTAATAGATGAAGAAAAAGAAACAAGCTTCTTCAGTATTCAAGACAAGATTTAAATGTTTTCTAGTCTTTTTCCAAGCAGATTTAATTTGGAAGCATGAACTAAGAAGAATTACAACATCATGGTCTGGCCGGCTTGCCTCAGATAATGGCTGTGTGGCCAACGAAAGTTGGGGTGTGGGGGGGGAACTTTCAGAGAGCAACCAGGAACAACGTCTCTGTCATCTCAGGGTTTCACAATACACACAGGAAATATTTGCAGCTGGCCCTCCGTTAGCCCGAGAGATTAGCTAATCCCTTGTTTCACCATAAAATGCATTTTTAGCACCAGGTCTTGAACTGCAAGCAAAGATCTGGTGTGGCAGGCTACCCTCCGGGTTACAGCTGAGAGGTGCTTTGCCTTGTTCATGTGGATGTAGACACTGGGTTCTTGGTTCTGGGCTAGGCTGACATGGACTCTTCACACTCCACCACTGGGGCAAGCTGGTGCCCAAGTCCAGCATTTATAGGTAAATTCTGCAGCTATACTCTTAGGATGGTATCAACTCCCTGAGCCAAGATGATATGGATTAACTGTCCAGGTGCCCTCGCCAAATTCCAACTCATGTTAATAAATCCTGTCTATACAACCTTCCGCATTTATATAGCAAAACCGGGGCCTCCTGTTGTTCAAAGTGGAAAGATAAGTAGCTATGTTTCATCATTACTGTCCGATGTCCTTAATGCTAGATGGGTACTCCTTTTTGGATTGCTTCTAGCTGTTTTCTCCAGACAGTTGTTTCTGAAAGGCTTGAGGGAATTTTTGAAATTATAATTATTTTCATTTGTATGAAACATTCATTACAGGTTAATTGTGTAGAAATAGATTATCTAGCTCAGTAGTCCAATGTTTTTATTTTATGTATAAGGACCTTAAGGGCCCTGAGAGGATAAGTGGCTTGCTCAAGGTCACTCAGCTAGGTAGACCCAGTAGACTTGCAACATGAGCACATGGTGAGGTTCTAAACTTTTCCCACAAGTCCCCTGTGTTCATGGGTCCACAGTAAGCAAAGGCCCTAATTAACAGAGTGGTTATCTTACATACTACACCTGGCACTTTTCACCTCTAGGATGCTGTGACAATACCAGCAAGAATACCATTGATTTGAGATTAGCTTGGAGGGTCAGCAGCTTGAAGGGTTTCCTGTGCATGGAGGCAGCATGACAGCGGGGGAGCATCTGTCACATCTGTCTGCATAATCCCCATAATTGAGATGGAATTTATCCTAGATTCCAAATCACAAGTATGATCAAATTCACATGCAGTGCTCTGAAGCATGTGAGATTGTTTATTATTACTTATATCACACCACAATGCTTTTGAGGTTCTCTCTCTTTATAAAATTCAAAATATGAAATAAACAATAGGAACAATTAGGGTGAAGGGAAATTGTTTTATTTGGATAAGAAAAGAATACAAATAGGTAACATTGTATACAAAATTAACTATTATATAACCTCTGCTCTGTGTCTAGAGAAAAATGTTGAGTTGCTTCTGAGTCCCCGAGTGGTCTAAGCAAAGTTGGAAATATAATGTATTTTAACAATTCAGGATGTTTGTTTTAAGATTAGAAAAGAAAAATCAATTCAAGAGAAGCATAGTTTTCACTTATCCTAAGACCTGAGAGAAATTTCTTCTTTGATAGCATTCTCTCAGTGGATACCCCAGTGAATGTCACACAGTTATGTCTCACTCTATTCCTTAATGCAATCAAAGGCACAAGTAACGCAAATCAAAAAGATATTTGAAAGACATTTCCAGGATATGGAGTATAGGAGCAAAACAACGCATCCAAGCACACAAGGTAACGTTTAGACTTAAGTGACAAACTTCTTTAGACACTATTCCTTAAGACCATTTAAAAATTGCTGGGCAATGGAGAAATAAGGAATCCGACGGAAAGGCCAAAGAAGATATTGATTCCTGAAGCAAAGGCTGCCTTTACCCCCTCCACCACTACCCTCCCTCCCCAACCCCAGTGTCCATGTCCTGTTTCTTTTCAGGTCACAGCTAGAGGACATTTCTCAGCTGCCACTGCAGTGTGTGACCATGTGATTAAATTTGGGCCAATGGAGTATAAGCAATCCTGGTTCATTAAACCCCATGTGCCCTTCTCCCTCTCTTCCTGCCTGTCCTCTGAAGTCAGAGGACTCCAAGGACCGGACAGAAGGCGCCAGGGTCTCTGAAGGACTATGAAAAGCAGATCCTCAATGAATTGTGACATGAACAAGGAATAAACCTTGTATTCCTTGAGGCTTAGAGGTTTACTTCACCAGATAGCATTGTATTAAATAAGGTAATCTTCTGACTTTCCAAGGTGTAAGTCACATTAATGGAGATTCCACAATGGCTACATAATCCAATCATTTGTCCCTATGTTGAAAAAACATCAGTCTAAATGACTACTTTTTTCAAGGCCATATTCTTTGACTTGCACTAGTCTCTCCAAGGCTGATTTAGTATGGTGCTCAGAGTGCCTGAGCTCTCATTTTACCTCTGCCATCCTTCTGCCCTGGGCAAATTCCTGATTTCTTTAGCCTTAGAGCCTCATGTATAAAAATGGGAAAAATAACAGAACCTATTCTCAGAGTTGTTGGAAGGAGAGGACAGGAACTCTTAACACAGTGCTCAGCCTAGGGCTTGGCATGTGACCAGGCACATGCTAAATGTTAGCTAGTAACGCTTGAGATTGTGTTTTGTTTCTGTTTTGGTTTGCTTTCCTGCCATGCTGGGGATCGAACCCAAGGCCTGATGCAAGCTAGTGCTCTACCACTGAGCTTCACCTTCAGCCCCAGTGCTAATAATTCTTTACAGATGTATCCTATTTCTGGCTTACAGTGTGGGAGAAGGACCAAGGCAGGAAAAGCTGTCTGTACAAAGCTGGCTGAGTCTGTAGTAAATTTCAAAGAAATCAAGCTCAGCTTCTTCCTTCCCTGCCCCCATCCCTTCCCTTTCCCCTTCCTTCAAGCAATAGCCCAGACTTAGAGCCAGGCCACAGCCAGAACATTTGAGACCTGCTGATTCTACCTGGAAATTTTGAGTGCCCTGCATATGATCCTTCTGAAGAAAGAGGATGAAATAGCAGTAACCACAAGAATAATTTCTAGAAGGACACCAGTGGCTCACACTTATAATCCTTGCTACTTGGGAGGCTGAGATCAGGAGGACTATAGTTCAAGGTCAGCTCAGGCCAATAGTTCTGGAGACCCCCATCTCCAAAAATAATCAGAACAAAATGGGCTGGAGGAGTGGCAAAAGCCTGTGCTGATCCTACCTGAGCATTTTTCCTGGTGCTGGAAAATCTTAGAACATTCCCCCATAAGGCTTGTTTCTGGAAGATCATTTCATAAAAGTAGACATTTTTGGATTGAAACAGGAAATAACTCAGTTTCTGAGTGAAAGACTATGTACTAGGTAAATCTTTCACGAAGAGTTTAGTGGGTTTTTTTTTTTTTCCTTGCACCTGACTGGAGATATAAACACAGCCAGGGTCTTGGCTAATAATAACAACGTAATATGTACAGATCTGGCACTCCTCAATAACTTTGAGGAGTTATTTGTGTCAGAAAGAATTTGATCATAAGTACATTTCTTCTCTCAATATCACATGATGCACCATGGAATTTCCCATCACACAAACTTTCTAATCTCATTTACGGTCACAGAGTTTGAAAATAGATAATCAGCCTGTAAGTACCTTATAATCTGTTAAGTAGAGCAGATACAGGTAGACGTAGCAATGTAGAATACTGCAGGGACTCTGGCCAAGGTTATCCCAATTCCAGTCAGCTATTAATGAATTCCATAACTTCCTTGGTCTCTCTGTGACTCAATTTCCATATGTGCAAATTGAGTTTGTTTCTTCAAGTATCTCTTCAATCCTCATCCAACTCATCCGCGTTCAAGTGTAGTTGAATGAGCCTCATGATTCTAAGCATTTCAACCTAATTTGCAGCAGTCACCTTACTCATGGTGTAAGAAGACAGACCAGAGCCGCCTATAGGATTGCCGTGGCCTTTTCTGAACCAAACTAGGAAGTCTATACTGGGAGATCTGTCAGTTTCCTTGGCATTAACCTTCAGTTCTACCTAATCCTCTCACGGTAACATGTTATACAGGAGTTGACCTGGATGGCCTTCTTTCCACTTCCTTCCTTTATTTACTTACATGTTTTCACATTTAAATCCCACAGCACTAAAGGAAACTCTTCTTCTGAGAATGTCTATTAAGCAATTAGAAAAATGGCCAAGTGACAAGACATAACTCTCAGACCTGACAGGAGCTCATCACCAGTTCTTTGAATCTCTTAGAATTGAGCTCTTGACTCATCTGACAGGTTGACAACTGACTCAATAACAGTTACCCCTTGTCACAGGATTCCCTCTCAATCATTAAGCATTCTGAGTGTAATTGGAGATAAAGGGACACTAGAGAATGGTTCAGGGAACTACAAATACCTTCAAATTTGCAAGATGCTGACAAAAGAATACAAAGTAAAAAAGCATAGGGTAATTTAAAAAGTTACTTTTTTTTTTTTTGCCTTAAAGAAAATGAAGTTTTACCAAGAAAAGAGGAAGAGTGGAATTGTTTAACTGTGGGCAGAACAGTGAAGTAAGTGTGTACTATTTGAGAGCATGCTTCAGAACAGGACGCCTCAATGCACTGCAAGAGCCAACCTACCATACAGAGTGACGTATCCGCTGCGCTGAGACTTAAGTCCAGGTCTATCAAAGCTTCACTGGTAACTTTGGTGCCCAGGCACTTTGATCCTTGTTACATAATGCAGTGTGATTTTTTCCATTGGCTGATTTTATTATTTTTAGAGAAAAGGAAGTGAACTGATAGCCTAATGCTAAATAAAGCTGTACCTCCCTGCCCCCAATTCAGTTTGGTGTGAACTGGGAAGGGCTTGGTGTGCTGAGGTAGCAACAAAACAGCCAGGCTGTGATTCTTAAAATGTTCTTGTACTCTAGGTTTTTGTGCTGCTGTTGCTATGGTTGTTCTTATTTCCTTTTTGCCATCAGTGGTGACTGTTATTAGATAGGTCTTGGCGAGCTCTTCAGGGCTGCTCCTTTGCCCAGTGACTGTATCTTTCCTGTTAGCATACTGATCATACTTGGAAATTATGAGTCAGTGAAATGTAGCCACAAGCAGTGGGGGGTGGGTAGATTACTAGAGAAAGTGCAGCCAAGACTTCCTGTACCAGCTCAGGTCATTATCTTGGGGAGAAGGTAGAAACTCACTATGGCAATAGGAACAAACGCCTACACTCATCTGGCATTTGCAGTACACAAAACTGATTTAGGGAGGGTAATAGGGTCCAAATAAAAAAGGCAACAGAATTAAACCTTGTTCTGTAGGCACCAGGGTGTAGCTTTGAAAGTCATGGTATAATATCCCTAGTATTGACACATTCAGCTTGCTATTAGTTGGGGGCACTCATTAACTAGTCACATTTGTCTGCTCTCTTTCAACGCCTAGCAAATGCAGTTACAGTCCTATTTAAAATAATAGGGTGAGATTGGTAACATTGCTGATTTAACAGGAAATTAGAAGACTTACATTCACAGAGCTTAGGTAATTGACACCAACAGCACTTTTCTTGTAATTTATGCACTATGATTGATTTCATTCCCCAGCTAGTCCTAAAAGAATCTCTGAAGCATATTCAGCTATCAGATTACTGTGCAAAAAGAATTAAAGGAGTATTACTCTGCTATCTATTCTAGAGATGGCAGAAAGTGTCTAAGTGGTCTGGAGCTCAGGAGTCAGCCTAAAATTATAATGCTAATATAAAAGAATACAGCCTTAGAGCATATAGTTTGTGTGGCAACTGTGAAGTTACACAAAGAGGGTTTGTTATTGATAGGAGAGACAAAGTTAGAAACTCATTGTTTGTTTATAATTTTAAGGGTATATTTTATAAACAGTATGTAGCTCTGAATTCCTTGGAATACCTGAAAAACATTTACTTACCTGTAACTGAGCTGTTATAAATGACCATTCCAGGTGTTTATTCAGGGTGCTATTTGTATCGTATCATATTGCCACGCTCCTGGGCTGCTGTCTTGGCCTTCTTTGCCCTGGATTGCCTTTCTTCTGTTTCTCACTAGTAATGATTACCCATTCTTTGAAACTCAGCTTAAAGCCAAGTGTGATAGTGCACATCTGTAATACCAGAACCTGGGAGGCTGAAGCAGGAGGATCATGAGTTCGAGGCCAGTGTGGGCAACATAGTAAGACCCTGTCTCAGAAAAAAAAGTTTTTTTAAATAAATAAATCACATAGAGGGGCTAGTGGTGGATCACTTGCTTGGTTTTGTGCAAGGCTCTGAATTTCATCCCCAATACCACAAAAAATAAACCAAACCAAATAAACAAAAAAATTCAGCGTAAGGATCATAACTCCAAAATCCCTCCATGATTCACCAGTCTCCTTCAAGATGTCCTCTTCCACATCCCCTTAGCAATCTGTGACTAAGTCCTCTTAGCCTTTGTCACACAGGATTGTGAATATGATTTACTTGTTTTATCATTCCATCTGACTTTAAGTTCCTTGAGAGCAGATACCACAAATTATTATTAATTGCAGCATTTATAACAATACTTGACACAATAATGGTTGATAAAAGTTTTCCAAATGACTTGTGACTGTGGAATGCAATTCTTTCCAATGTTGAGTTTATATGATGCCACCTATATTCAAATTAAACCTAAAATTCAATCCTAAAAATTTTTCTACACACATGCATGTGCACATGTATACAGGAATGACTAGGGATGAGAGTACAGTTCTATTAGTGATCATATCTATGTTGTCAAATTGGCCAAGATTTTCTGAGAAATTTTATCTGTGTGTTCAGTGTATACCAAATAAGAGTACAGTCATAGTAGTTCTTGAATTCCCACAAGAGCAGGCACACTAGGAAGGCACAGTCTTTAAATTTGTCACTGCTTGAGGTCCAGAGATGCCTGAATTATGCAATGGGTACCCTCAACCTGGAAGAAGGATTAACTTTGTGTTGCTTAGCTTTTGGTCATTGTGACAATCAATATACTTGACATAAAAGGAGGAAAGATTTATCTTGGTTTACAGTTTCAGAAGTTTTAGCCCATGGTTTGGCTTCATTGCTTTTAGGCCTCTGTAGCAAGGCAGAAACCTTATGACAGAAGGGCTAGTGGAGGAAAGTTGCTTGCCAGATAGGAGACGGGGATGAAAAGGATGAGAGGGTGGAGGTATGGCAGGGGAAGGAGTCCAATGTGACCCCATCTTCTAATAGCTCCTTCATGATTGCTTGCTGAGGCTACATTTCTTTGAGTCTCTTGCAGCTAGGAAACTCCTACTAGTATTTAATATGGAAATGGGGGATGCTGGTTGGTGGTGATGGCATGGCTCTGAAGCCTACAGGGGAACTGTGGTTTCCCCTTTGAGTAGGAGCCCTTCTGATTCAGCTGAGTCTGCACCAATGAAGAGAGGCTTCACCATGGAGCAAGGGCAGACGGTGTGGTTTCAGTGTCAGGAAGTTGTGCCTAAGAACCCAGCCTAGAGCTGTGTTTTTCAAACTGTATGTAATGAAATAAATTTAGCACATTCTGACAAGCACTAAAAAACCTGAAATACAATGATACAAAGTACAATAGGAAAAAATATCCGAGAACATTGCACCCAGTGAGGGTTAACATTATTTATGCAACCCGTATTTCAGTTGTGTGTGGGTACATACATTCATGTATGTGCATTCTGAGTCACAATGTAACATGCATTTCTAGCTATGGGTTTTAGTCATGAAATTTCAAGAACATCTGGCCTACAACCTTACCGTCAACACTTTCAGTGATCATCTTAATCCTTCCTGTTAGATGGGGTCCAGAGGGGTCTTCTTTTTTATTTTTAATCTGCAGAACATCTGTTCTACTGCTCATCAGGAGGCATAAAGTTATATAGATTTTCTTTTTTTTAAGTTGTGAGTTGGAGAGAAAGGGACATGCATTTTCTTTCACATGAGAGCTTCCTCCTATGGTTTTCTCAGTTACTCCCCAATAACTTCCTTAATAAGGATGAGATAAAAGGGTAAATATGTGTATCTTTGGGGTTCTTGATTTATTTCTCTAATCCCATAGCATATTCCTGGGATCATGAGGGGAAATTTATACTTGCGCCATCCTAACAAACTCCTTGTGAGCTCTTTTCTCCCCTCCCTGCTCTCCTTAGTGAGAGGGGCCAGGGCTTAGCCTGTGGAAACCACTGTACAGACATTTGCTTCCAGGACTCCGGGCTCCTGCACACAGCCCAGAAGGGGACGGACGTATCCAGAAGTAGCTGGGCTCAGGGCTTCCTAGGAGAGGCTGAAGAGAGATCAAAAAGGTGCTAGGTATAGGGCAAAGTAGTCCTGAAAAATACTTTAAACACTGTAAAGAAACAAAAGCATGTAGCCATTTGTGGAAAAGTAAAATTCTATGGAGATTTGGACAAGCACACATTTAAACACTCTCTTAATTACCTCTCTGGGCAAAAAGTCCTGATTCCCAGGATCAAAAAATTAGATTCTTTTGATTCTTCTTAGTTAACTTAATGCCTTTTTCATACTGGTCCTCCACTCAGAGGCCCTTGTGGGCCTTGTTTTCTTCAGGACAGGGAATCAGGCAGCTGGTGGGAAGACGTTGAAGGGAGATCTGTGTCTGTCCTGTCACACCATTTGGATTTTATTCCATATCCAAGCATCAGCTATTCACAATCAAAGTAAATGGCACCAATGCTTTCTCTCTAATCCACATTCTCAGTTGACAACCTTGTCTTTACTTTAATGAGAAAAATGAATAATCAAAAGACACCATGGATGAACCTGTGAACCTGGAGGACATTATGCCAAGTGAAGTAAGCCAGACAGAGAAAGAAAAGCAGACAAGATCTCATTTATATGTGGAATCTTAAAAAAATTCAATTACACAGAGAACACAGAAAATGGGAAGATACAGGTCAAAAGATACAAACTTGCAGATAAACAGGATGCAAGAGGAGTAAGGTCTAGATAAGGTACAACATAATGACTATAGTTACAATATTGCACTGTATACTGGAAACATACATAGTAACTGTGCAAGAAAATGAATATGTTAACTATTTCACTATGTAATTATATTAAAACATCATGTTTTTCACCTTAAATGTATAGATTCCCATGGTTAGCCAATGCCAAAAACAGTGCCTGAGACTTAGTAGTCAACTCCCTAAACGTATGGCAAAATAACAATTAGGCTTTCTGCAGCCTCCCAGGCTTCTAGCCTTAGTTTGACTTAAGAGTTTTTCCCATTCTCACTACACCTTATCCACTTCCACTTCTGGTGTCTTGTTGTTGTTGCCTGAGATACCCCTCCCCCTAGCCATCTGCATCCTAATCCTTCTTCAATCCAGCTCAAATCTCTTGCTCTTTCAACTCCTGTCCATTTCTGGCCCTCTTCATGCATAGACCTCACTTCAGAGCTGTAGTGATCCCAATGAAATGAATGAGTGGACACTTTATTTCATTCTACTTTGCACAACCCTCCCCCCACCTATACAGTGCCCTATCCACAGCAGATGCTCAATTAGTATCTTTTGACTGGCTGAGGACATCTTTATAAATTTATGCAAAATTGAGCAACTGGGAATAGTGTGAGAGCAGTGGGAACTTAGATTCACCTTTTTCTAATCACCCCTTTGGAAATCTGAATTTCTTAAATGAAATTTCAAGAGAGCCTCAGGCTGATACTGCTTACTTCTGCCAAGTGTTAATTATGTGTAGGCTCTAAGGGGACTTCTATGTATGGCTTGTAAGGGATATTATGAGGGACATTAAGAGAGACAGCTGTATAGCAAGAAGACATTATTTTCTAAACTTTCAAGACCTTCAGTTTTCTAATTTGTTTTTGGTAAAGGGATCTTTTCTTCCATATATTTCAGTTGTGCTTATTAAAAAGGAGAAAATACTTCCAAGAAAAATCCTTTGGCTACTTATCTTTTTCCATTATCAGAATTTTTGTGATGGATAATTCTTAATCATTTTCTTGGACACAATTGCTAAGGTATTTAGGTCCTGGCATTGTTGTCTAGATATTTGTCTGGCCAAAATGAACCAGTGCGTATGTAAGATTATCTCATTCCAAAATATTTTTTACCCATGTTGAGTATTTCTAAAACAACCCTAATATGTGGAATGACCATAAACAACCGGATAGACAAATGGGTCATTGCCTGTCTTGTGTAGTCAACATGAGAAACAACTTTCTCCAACTTTAGCATTTATTCAAACTTTGCTGTCATTATTCAAAATGAAACTGGATTATTCCTGAGGCCCCTTTTCCAGCTATATAAAGAAAATCACTCATTCTTTTATACTTCCACTTAATTTTTTAAAATTCTCAATCTAAATTGTATTAGCTTGATCATGTACCTCCTGTAGCAGATTTGGCACCAGACAACTTTGGGCTGTTTCCCAAAGATCAAATCAAGCAATGAACATTTGCTAACATTAAAACTACTTTGGAAAAGCAAGTGATACAGGCCCTGAAGGCAATTTGAAAAGAGGAGGCACAAAAGAGCTTTGAGTGATGGAATGAGTGTATTGTTGACCGGGGTAGCTTTTTTATTTGGAACAATACTCATTTCGATATGGAAGGTGGAACTGAGGTTTGAACTCAGGGCTTCATGCTTACAAAGCAGACAGCTATCACATGAGCCATGCCTCTGGTCCATTTTGCTCTGGCTATTTTGGAGATGGAGTCTCTAGAACTATTTGCCCCAGCTAGCCTTGAACTATGATCCTCCTGATCTCAGCCACCCAAGTAGCTAGGATTACAAGTGTGAACCACCAGAGCTCTGCTATTTGTGTGTGTGTGTGTGTGTGTGTGTGTGTGTGTGTGTGTATGTGTGTGTGTGTATTTTTAAATCAGTTTCTCCTCTTATATCTATTCATATCTGATATGAATATCACTTTGAACTCAGGAATGGCCTTAGTAGATGAAGACCGGGTCATTTTTAAATTTTAGGGAAAAATTACATACTACTAAACTGAGAGAAAGAGAATTAGTGGAGAAAACACTAAAAATTGCCAGATGGTGATAAGTATTAGAACCACATAGACCTACAAAAAAAATCCCAGTACTTATTTGGGCTTGTTATTTAACGCTTTTAAGATTCCATTTCCTTGTCTATACAATGGTTATCTATTAAATTGGCACTGATACAAATTATTTAACACAGAGCCTGGCAAATATTAGGATATCAGACACTGAAAAATGTATTTATCTTAGAGAACTAAGCATAAATTAGTAGAAAGAAGACCATTCAGGACATACAAGTCCCAAGTTTTAGTCCTAGCTAGTCAGCTAGTGACCTTGACTAAGTCATTTGAGTTTTCTGGGCCCAGTGTTCAAATTATATTTGTAAGATTTTTATATTATCTGCTGTGATAACTGTATGTCTCAACTTTACCTAACAGTACTCAGGTATTTGATCAAACATGACTGCAGATGTTTCTTAATTTTTTTAAATGAAATTAACATTTAAAAATGGGTAGATCTGTGTATGCTTGCTTTGCTTATTTTGCAGTGCTGAGGATTGAACCTAGGGCCTTACATAGAGTGAGCCTAGGGTCTCACACATGCTAGGTAGGGCAAGTGATCTACGACTGAACTACATCCTCAGCCTTAAATGTGTGGAATTTGAATAAAGCACATTGTTCTCCATAAGATGGGAGAACTTCATCCAATCAGTTGAAGGCCTGACTAGATCAAAGATTGACCTCTCTCTGAGCTAGAAGGAATCTGCTAGCAGATGGTCTTTGGATTTGAATTACATCATCAGCTTTTTTTGGTTCTCTAGCCTAATGGCCACCCTGCAGATTTTCAAACCTGCCAGCTTCATAATTGCATGGATGATTCTTTAAAATAAATCGATCTGTAAATGTTTACATATCCCTTTGGTTCTGTTTCTGTGGAGAATCCTGACTAATACATTTATGTAAAAGGTGTTTTGTGTGTGCTTATCTGTTTTTAATCTCATGGAGGGATAAAAGTATGGTAAGAATACATACTTATCATACATTGTGCCTAGATTATGACAGGAGTTTAGTAAGCATTGTTTTTCTTCTGTTTTCTCTCCCTTTGCTTGTTGAGCCTCAGTTTTCTCATATAGAAAATGAAGAGATTAGAGGCACTAAGTAATTTCTAAAGACATTTCCAGCTGTGAAATTATCTGCATGTTTGTGAAATAAATTGCTTGGGCTGTAATATTCAAATATTGGGATGGTCATATCAGGTTTCTGCCAAGGAAGAAAAGCATGTGGGACATATTCAGAGTGTTTTTGTAGAAACAGACCTTTTTAGGGTATGTAAAGGATTAGGGGGACTAATGGGGAACTCCTGGTGCCCTTATAAATATTCTTATAAGCCTGAATGCTTTCTCAGTGGTTGGGGAAAGCAAGGCCCAATCTCTTACTCTGTGCAGAAGTCACTGGGGAAAGTACCTGTTTTACCTGTCGGTGCTTTTATGTGGGTCTCTGTGCACATACTTTAGTGACTAAACTGTGGAGAGAGGAGTCATTTGGTGGATTCAAAAGAACCTCTGGGACCAGGATGAACAACCCCACTATCCTTTGATCTCTGAAAATTTAAGGTCCAGTATAGCATTTGTTAGAAGGAGAAAAGTAGGGCCCCAGATTGTCTTTAAAATATTCTCAGCACTTCACTAGAAAAGTTGCCTAGTGTTATTTCAGGATATAAGTGTTGTTTCCCTTCTTAACCAGTGAAGTGGCAGGTGCTTAAACATACTGGCTAGAATGCTTTGTGTCTTTGAGTCCTTAGATGAAATAGTTGGGAAAATCCTTTGTAAGCTCTATGGTGCTATGTAAGGGTAAGTGATTATTAGTCTCACAATACACACTCAAGTGATACCTGTAGCTTGAGACTCAGTTGAAAGAAGTCTGGCTAAGACGGCCTCCTTTCCAACGTTTGGGTTTCATATTTTCTTTCTGGCACACACCAGCAACCCTTGTCAGGTAGGCCAAGGAGCAAAGTTAGCAACTGCTCACACAGCTTGAATCGAGAGGCTCAGATAGAGCTTCCTGCTTATCAAGCCAACTGCCCATGCATGGATGGCCTGTCACCTGGGCTCTGGGCCATGAAGCTGTACCCTACTCTATTCCACGATGTTCCCAGAGCCATTTTAGGCACATTCACATTCAAGAGAGTCCACTGCTTAAAAAGGCTCAATGCTATTCTATTGCCTTTGAAAAAATATGGCGTCTACTTATTTTTCCAGTTCCATCTCTGCTATGACTATTGCCCACTCCTTTACAGCAAAATTCTAGACTCCTCCCCATAAATTTTCCTTTGCAAATTAGATATTTTAATGAATGCCGATTAATAATTGTATGGGACTGTTCTTAGTGCTGAGGATACATTGATAAATAAAATGGACCTTACTTTGTGGGGGAAACAAATGCTAAACATTATATAGCTTATTAGAGAGTGCTAATACCTCTGGAAAAAATCTGAGTGAAACAAGGAGACTTATTTTGGGCATGGGAGCGGAGGCTGCATTTTGTGTAGAGAGAGGGATAGGGAAGGTTTCCGTTCTGCAGCATTTTGCCAACAACAGTGTCTGACATAGGAAGCAAGCTTTGCCAACATCTTGGAGAAGAGCTTTCCAAACAGAAGCAATGGGTATCTCAAAGGTCTTAAGACAGGAAGTGATTATTGTCGCTTGAGTGCATGGGGAAGGCAAGAAAGTGGAGGAGACTGGGAAAGGGTGGGCCAGGTATGGTAGGATCCTGATTGCCACCATAAGGTCTTGGGCTTTGACTCTGAGTAAAATGGAAAGCAACTGGAGGGTTTTGTTCAGGGGACTGACATGCCCCTGACTTACATTTTCAAATGATCTTTGTGATTGTTGTGTTGAGGACAGACTGCTGTGTGGAAGAAAGGAGATCATTTGGGAAGCATTGCAATCATCACCACAGAGAAGTGTGGCTTACAGCAAGGTATCAGCAGCAGAGGTGGAAAAGGCAGCCAGATTAGGGATCAGGATTTGAATGTGAAGTGTTCCAATCTTCCAAGCACACTGGAGTACAGTTAAGAATTTAGCAAGGAGATTGGGAAGGTATAGTGGGGAGGAGAAAACTTAGTAGGATGCTGCTGATACTTTAACTAGGATAAGCCTTAAAACAGACCTTGACTTTGATGCTGTGGAGGTCATCAGTAACCTTCTTAAGAAGTGGCAGTTTGAGAGCTGGGAGCATGGCTCAAGTGGTAGTGTACTTGCATAGGAAGTGCAGGCCCTGAGTTCAAACTCCATTACCACCAAAAAAAAAAAAAAAAAAAAAGAAAAAGAAAGAAAATGGCAGTTTTGGTATAGTGCTTGAGGCAGATGCCTGATGATGATAAAGAGGAAAACATGGGAGAGAGGAATGAAGACAGTGAGTCTAGAGAACCCTTCAGAGTTATGAAGGGAGCAGAGAAATAACACAGTGGTTGGAAGATCAAGTGGGGTCAAGAGAGCTCCATGAATGCTGGGCAGTCTCCCCATTCATGCTTTTCTGAGAAGCTCTGCTCTTTTGAGCCTACCTGGAGAGCTATTTGTTCTTGAGGAGCTAACTTAGGTTTGTCCACCCTGAGCTTTCTCTACCGTCTGCACTGATTCATGGGAAAGGAGTTATTGTACACCTATTATGAAATGGTTACTAGTCAGTGAATTCATCAATGAGCAATAGCAAGCCCAATAAGATCTCTGCCTTCCTGGAGGTTATTCTCCAAATGGGAGGCAGAGAATACAGAAATAAACAAATAAAGAAATAGGGTAATTGATCACTACAGATTATGAGAAGTGTTGTGTAGGCCATAAACCTGGTGGTGTGGTAGGCTATGGGATGTGGTAGTCACAGGCTGCCTCTCCAGGGAAGTGGCCATAGAACTGAAACCTGAAGAATACTGTTGTGGACTGAATGTTTATGGTGGGGACTGTGAAAGGTAATTAGGTCACAATTAAATAGGATTAGTGCTTGTATAAGAAGGGACACAGGAACTGGGGTATGGCTCAAGTGGTAGAATATCTGCCTAGCAAGTACAAAGCCCTGAATTCAAACCTTAGTTCTGCCAATAAAAAAAACAACAACAACAAAAAAATGATTTCTTTCACTACCATATGAGGCTGTAGTGAGAAGATGTCCACTTATAAACCAGAAAGATGATGTTTACCATGAACCAAGTCAACTGGTCCCTTGATCTTGGATTTTCTAACGGCCAGAATGGAAATGTTTTTACGCCACCCAGTCTATGGTATTATTTTTGTAATAGCAGCTTAAATGAACTAAGGAATATATGGAGCAGCCTTTCTGAAGAAGGGCCAGAAGAATCTTCCAGCAGAGGGAACTACCTCCAATAGCAGAGGCCTGAAGTTAGGAAGGGATAAGAGGGTGGGAGGAGAGTGAAGTAGGTCTCATGTGGCTGGAGTGGCCTGGGCTGGAGAAGGCAGAGTGAATGCACACAAAAGTAGATGGTGGCTGGCATAGGAGGCCTGGGCTGCAAGTGTGAGCTGTACTCAGTGTGATTAGATTGAAGCAGGAATCATGGCCTCAGAGCAATGCAGAGATGAGGTTGGCCTTGTTGACCGGTGGTGGTGTGGATGGTAGAAAGGGCATGGCTGGATATCTTTTGGAAATAAACCAGTGGATGGATAGGACATTTTGAATGAGAGAAAAGAGGAAATCAAGAATTGCTACATTGGCATGAGCTGCCAGGTAGATGTAGTAATATTTTCTAGAAGGGAAAGAGCTCCAGCAGAGGAGCATTTGGTGGGGACAGACTAGGAGAGCAAGTGGGGGTGGGGAGTAGAGAACTGGTTAGAAAAAGAGAGGAGAGTCAAACTAGTGAGGTAAAATGTTTCAGGAAGTTGGAAATAGCCAACTAGAAAAAAATGCATGGCAAAGGATAGAGACAGGGAAATTTCTCTTAGCATTTATCTTTCATAGTCCTTAAAGCTTGTTTACTGTGATTCTTTTCTTTCTCATCTGCTATTTGGTAGGTTGCTGGAAGATTTGGGCCTTCTTTTGTGTTCACCTTTACTTCCCTGAGTTTAACAGGGCACCTTAGGAACATGATGCATTCACCAACAGATCCTGATTGAAAATAACACTGGAAGGGAAACGCCCCAAGGTGCTGTCAGTTGAGATCAGTGGACAGATGCCAGAAGGAGGTAGTAGGGCCCAGCACTGCTGGTTTAAGAGCCTTCCCCAGATGCTGTGTATAACAGGTTCCACTGGTGCCCCTGGAAACTGCTCTGCTTCTTGGAGCTAAAAGGGTGCTCCCGATAAGACAGGGTGGGAACCTGACTCATGGCACACACAATTAGCAGGCTTTTGTCTTTGAATCTAACTGGAAGTGACTCATGGGCTGGAAAAAAACCTTTTGGAAACAAGTGAGGGGGGAAAAAAAAAGGAGGTTAAGTCACTACCGCATTTTATTCTCAGATAAAATGTGAACCTGCTGTCCCATAAATGTTGAATACTGTACATTACTTCAGCCTCCCTCCAACCAAACCCACAGGGTGTCATTAAGTCTGACAATTCACTCATTTTCTTCAAGATTTTTATTAAATGCAATTTAGAGGGGATAAAGTTTCTTTCTCTTTTTCTTTCTATCCACTCAAATAAACCCTAATTACTACAAGGGCAGAACAGAATGGGCTTTAGAAGTCTGCAGCCTTTAATGTTTCCCTTATACGTTAACCAGAGTCTCCTGTTCCAACAGCTTCCAGGCCGTGTCCTGTGCACCCAAATCTTGCTCAGTGCAATTTGAAGAGTATTTATCAAGCACCTTGCTATGGGCCTCTGGCACGTATACTATGGGGACACGGCTTTGCCCTCTGAGGGACTACATGTGGCCCAGGAAGCTAGTCTTGAACTCCTCTAGAAACACTGTGCAATTTATGCTCATACATACTATGTTGAACTTATTTTTTTTGGTTGCAAGTAACAAAAACATGGACACACTTAAAATGATAAGGAGAATTCGTTGTAAAAAAAAAAAAATACTGAGTTGTGAAAGGAATCTGGGGCAGGCAGAATTGCATCAGGGACTCAGGAACCAGCGCTCCCAATAACCTCAGACCCCTCCTGGCCTTTCAGCTCTGCTCTCCCAGTCGGCTCAGGCTCTGTCTTTGTCACTGTCTACCTGTTAGCCTCCTCTCCACATCATGGGAAACAGGGTCACATAGATGGTTCCCAACTTTTATAAGGATCCTAACTGGCTTCGGGCTCGCTCCAGAAAAGCCATGGGGTAGGGAGAAGAGCTGAGTTTAGGAAATGATGTGTCTGGCACTTGTGTTGCTTGTGTTTATAGAAACAACCACAGGAGCGCGGCCTGACAAGTTACTAATAAAGGCGAAGGACTTGCCTGTTTGAAAAAGGAAGCTCCTTACGAAATCTGTATTTCACTGATTCCCTAGGCAACTATTGAGAGGACAGATGCGGCCACAGAAAAGTGAAGTGCCCGGTCTGTGCTAACCCAGCTAATCAGCCACAGAGCAGGGCTGTGTCCTGGCTTTTCTTAACCTCTGCTGTTTGTATCACACCCAAACCCTTGGGGACTCCGGGAGGTGCAGCTCTTCTCAACTGCGCTGGGCCCCAATTTCTGGTAGCATTTCCCCAGGCCTGGAGCAGGGAGGAAGGGAGCCCACAGGCGGGCAGGAATGTGGGTGCCTCGTCCCCAGGGGGCCATTAGCCAGGCTGGCTGTGTGCACACTGGCGGTAGGGCAGGCAGGGAGGCCCAGGCCTGTGGGGAAGGCCACGCCCCAGTTTGGAGCGCTGGCCTCCGATCCCGGCCTTTAAACGCAATTCCATTTAAGGGCAACCCAGCCTGGTTCACACCTAGTCTTGAAGATGACAGATTGCCGGGTGGTCAATTTGCAGGGTGAGAACGGGAGCCTACAACTCTGCACCTGCACTGCCAGCTCCATAAACAAGCAAACCATGGCCCATTAAATGTCACCACTGCTGAGGTGCAGTTTCAAAGGTCTTCTGCAGAGGGAAACCCAACGCGGAAGGGGACCCTGGGCTCTGCAGCCCGGGAAAAAGGCTGAGGGCTGGGATCGAGGCTTTCCTACCCTCCTCCCCTTCCAGCCTCTGCTCCCCGCTTTGTAACCCCGCTCTGCCACGTGGTAAGAGCTTCCGCGGGCTGGGGGCCTGAGGGGCAGAATCAGTTATTTCTGCTCGAGGAATTTTTAACCAAAGGTAAACATCGGAGGGACCCAAGTCGAGGCCCCACCCCGGCTCAGCTGCAGACACCCCGACTTGGCGGCAGCGGAGACCCAGCGCCGAGCGGCCGCGGTGGCTGCGAGCACCCCTCCCCCGCCGGGCCCGCGAGCCCATTTTCGCTTGGCCGGTCCTCGCGCTGCCGGATGGATTGCGCCCCACCCCCGCTCCTCTGCTCAGTCATTCAGACTTGGAAAGTCAATAACACGCTGACATCATCAGGGGTTTGTGTATTATTACAAGGCTACTTTCCAGAGTACCTGGCATTATCTAAGAGAGGAGCACTCCGGCTGCCCAAGAAAGGGCCCTGCCCGGGAGCTGGGCGGCCTCGGGGAGGGGAGGCTGTTCAGAGCCAGGCCTTTTCTTCCGTGGGGAGTATCTTGAGGGCACCAATTAGAAACAGATTATGAGTTTTGGCTTCACGAAATGCAGATGCACTTTAGATATCGATACAGCTTCATTTTGGCTTGGGGGGGGGGTGCACTTATAAATCATCCTTAAGTGACCTCTATTCTACCGAACACATCCACTTGGTCTTTAAGAAGCATTTTTAGTGATCCTCACAAAGGAAAAAAGAAAGGCATCTTCTATGACAAGAAGCCAAGGCTGACTCTTTTGAGACTTGGGGTATGTGTGCGCCATTCTCTATTATGTAATCGCC
Source organism: Castor canadensis (assembly GCF_047511655.1). Taxonomy (NCBI): domain Eukaryota; kingdom Metazoa; phylum Chordata; class Mammalia; order Rodentia; family Castoridae; genus Castor; species Castor canadensis. Next base: position 91,910,404 of record NC_133390.1, on the reverse strand, counting down.
ATCACGGGTGATTAGTTTTCTGTTTCCCTCCAAGGCTGAACTGGACGGTTTGGTTGCTGTGTTTTTCTTTAAGCCTCAAGCCGAGCAAACACACACATAAAAACATGTCCCAGATTTATGGTGCAAAACTGCTCTCCAAGCAAATTGCTTTAGAAGAATGTCTCAGTTTTGGAGAAGGGAAATAGATGAATTTGTTGTTAATTAAGACTCTTACTACGCTGGCATTTCCTTTTCCTAGAACGAAATTTTAAAATAATTTTATGTAGTCTAAATGTTCTCTTCCTTCTCCCCTTCCTGCAATGATTCTTGAAATAGCTTTAAAAACTAATTGTATAGATTACTGTACTTCTGTTAACACATACACACGTTAAAAAAAAAAAAACCCATAAAATTCAGTATCTCATACAACATGGTACATTTTGTGGTTGACCAAATAGGCTATTTCTTTACAGAAGCAGGGCTGATCTCATTTAAATTCTCTTAGTGTCTTGAATTGCAAAGAAATGACAGCCAGCTCAAAACTGGCTACCTGGAGAATTACAAGGGAAAAGCTTTTGTCACTGGCCTCATCCTATCCTTCCAGAACCTCAGGCAGGGCGTGATTTCTGATGGATACAAAAGTCTAGAGTCCCCCCATCCCCCAAGGAAGAAGCAAAGCAGACATGTTTCTCAACAATGTAACATTTTCTCTCTGTGTACTTGATCATTTCAGGAGAAATTATAGTAGATTATGACTACTTCCCTCCAGATGGTCTGAAGAAGAAACTCCCACCAGACTTGCACTTCAAAAATCACTTCCCCAGGCTTCCCCCATCCCCACCCTCTGGGAAGTTCACTCAGCTGGGGAGTCCAGCACACCAGCGCTCCAAATGGTTCACTGTGTGCTCAGTCATGAAGAGCTGAATTGGGAAGGGGTGGGGGCACTCAACCCACTTTGGACTATTTACCTAGGGGGTTTCCCTCCGCTCATTAGAGGGGCAGGTACAGCAGACCTGAGAGTCTGCCAGAGCTGTCAAGATGAAGAGGCTCTTAAGACCTCTAGGTGCTACTGTTTTCTAGCCCAGCTGACCCTCCTGCCTTTACTCAAGCCCTCCTGGACATGGCTGGGTAGCTCCTTGCTAGGTAAGGCTTTGGTACCTGGCAACCAACTTCCCACCCTGGAGTTTCTGCCTAAACAGGGGAGGGCAATAGCTGGAGGTTGGTGTGGACAGAACCTCTACGATTAAAAAGTGTGTTAAGATATAGAAGGTTCAGCACCAGAAGTGGTGACTGTCAACCTTTGTACTCTACTGGGCAGGAGAGGATTCAAGGGAAGGGAGCCACGTGGGGTCATGGCAGAGTAGGAGTGTTGGCCCTGCAGATGCAGTGTGGGAAGAGGCAGACACAAAAGCAGCCAGAGACATGCTCTCTGCCCCTTGGCCAGGGCCCTGTGGGAACCCTAGAGGGGGGAACTCTTGGTGACCCATGGCATCAGGCCACTCCTCCTACAGCTGGCCCTGGAGGAACCTTGGTGACACTGACATTTCTCCCATTCCTCTGGAGAAAAGATGCTTTGTGGGACACAAGTGAGTGTACTTTGATTCAGAGGCCTGTGTCTTTGAGGTGGAGCATGTGAGGATTCCAGAGATCATCCTTCAATTATCAAGCCCTAATCTTGATTTAGAAAAGGCAGCATCTTCAAATAGGCGCTTGACCTTAATGAAGACTATGGCAAAGCTGCTTTTTTGCCCCCTGAGGCAGGGTCTCACTATATTGCTTAGGTTGGCTTGCAGCATCTGGTGATTCTCCTACCTCAGCTTCTCCAGTAACTGGAACTACAGTCAAGTTCCACCAGGCCCAGCTCCATGACAATGCTTTTTAAACTATCCATTGATAGTACTTTCAACTTGTTGCTCACTGATACTTTGTTTTAAAAAATTAGAGAAATAAAAAACAGAAGCCAGGCATAGTAGTACACACCTGACATCGCAGCACTTGTGATGGTGAGGCAGAAGGATCACAAGTTCAAGGCTCTGCATAGACCCTGTCTCAATAAATAAGTAACAAGTAAATAAATAAGTGAAAATTTAAAAAACAGATATATAAAATATGAGCTTATTTTTTATTATTAGATTCAGAAAATTAGATTCAGATAATTACTCTGTCAAATTGTTATGGATACTTTGAAATGTTATTCTCGGTTGCTATGCACATCTCATTGTGGAATGTAACAAACAGTTCTTGAACCTGGGATCTGATTTTGAGTAGCACTGGTGTAAATGTTGCATACTGGAAGGCCAGGGGTTGAATTTAGCTCTGGTTTGTGGTTAGGTTGGCCTCTCACTTCTGTAATCCTAGCTACTCAGGAAGCAGAGATCAGGAGGATCACAGTTTGAAGTTAGTCCAGGCAAATAGTTTGAAAGACCCTATCTTGAAAAAGCCCTATCACAAAAAAATTGGGCTGGTGGAGTGGCTCAAAGTGAAGGCCCTGAGTTTAAGCCCTAGTACAGCAAAAACAAAAACAAATCCAGCTTTTCCTGAAAGTAAAAAGCTTCAGGCAATATGTGCCACATGCACAGTTGGATGGAGCTAAAACACAGCCGCCCCTTTAAGCCCAGGACACAGCCTTCTGTGGGCCATAGCTCCAAACTCTCTTTTCTTACCCCAAGGCAGGCTCACTCATTTCAATTGTTTGGCTGCAAAAGCTTTTGAGTCTGCACACCCTTCGCAGAGCATCCCAGTCTCCTCACAGGGAAGGACCTCTCTTGCAAAGATCCAGGGAACCTACCAAGTAGTATGGTTCTCAGACCAGAGGTTATGGTGTTAGTGCAGCGCTCTGGTGAATTTTTGGGTGCCTGGAATACTCGCTAGATAAGTGGGTCATACTTCAAATGCATGTGGATTTGAAGATGCTCTTTTGATGAATATCAGAATTCATTTAATAAGTTATAGTGTTGCTGAATACTACTAGTTTTTTAAAATTGATTTTTGATTAACAGATACAAAAAATAAATTACCACCGCCTTATGAAAAGTTCTAGAGGTGATATTCCTCCATGAAAATACGAAGGGACTGCTATTCTCTAATAGTTGTCATCTTCAGACTCTTTGATGTATGTATCCCCTAGAAAAATCTTGAAAAACAATGTATCCCAAACTATCTTTAGAAAGGACAACTACAGTTGGGCATCATAAGTGGAAGTTGTTTCAAAGGATGTAATACCCAGTCTATTGCAAAAATTGACATTTTAGAATAAAACTGTTACATCACTTTTAAAAAAATGTATCTCATGGGACCCAAATACCACATCATCAGATATGTCATCATTTACTTTAAAAAATTCATGAATAAGCTCTTCGTTAACACCTGCAGGTTTTTCATAATTTTTTTCTCCTCAAATTTATGTAGCCATACTTATATCTCATCAACAAAAAGTACAAATTTTGATTTAAAATTATAATTATATGGCTCTAGGTTAATTTTTATTGACAATATATATCTTAATGAGGTGAGTATGGCCTTTCTTCCAATTAGCATATGTATCCATGGATGACTGTACTACTATTACTTGACTAAGACAGGTTTGGCGTCAATTTCTAATTTTTTGCTCACATATGTACATCAGTATGTATACACATACATTCATACAGTTAATGTCACATAAATAGGTGATGAAAGTAGTTTATTTAATAGCAATATCATCTCTAAATTCTTCAATCTCCTTCTGAATTGTTTGCCAAAGATCTCTAGGTTTGTTAAATATCAGTTGGGATTAGCTCCTACTTCATTCGATCTTGTGGAGACCAAAAAGTAAAAAGCCTCCTGATTAGCAAAAGTATTTATTTCAAGTCTCCAGATTTCTTTGCTTCCTCAACCTTATTTCTTAGACTTAGACTTAGCAAAGCTTAGCTGGTGCTCAGGACTGGAGCAGTGAGCTGCAGTAAGATTTGGAATAAGTATGAGGTATGCCTTTCTTCAGTACAGTAGGAAATAGGAGATAAAGACGTCACTTTGACCTCAAGCTCTTTCTCAGATAGATAATACTCATAGAGGTTGAGGAAACTGGCTTCCTTATAACTATCCTTTCTGTGTGTGCTTGGAAAGTCTTCAAGCATCCACAGGAGTAAACGTGTACTCCAGTGTAAAGACAGCTGTTCTTGAAAAAGAAATCCAGCCGTGGTTCTTTCAGTTAAAGGGAAATATCTGGAGATGAACATAGGCCAGTGATCACATAATCACATATTCATTACATTTGAATTGTGGCCCAGTTAATATTTTGTGGCCTATTCTGTGGCATTCCTATCAAGGATAGTCACTGAAAGGACTGTGAAGGGGACACTTGCAGAGACTCTGAAGCTTCTTGGGGTCAGTAGCTAGATTAGCACCTGCAACACAGGGCTCTATACCTTGGCTCAGGGTGTCTGCTTGGTTCTTTCTTTTTTGCTGGGATTTTATTGAAAATCATCTGTTCGTGGCTGTCAACCCCACACTTGACCTTATCACAAGCTGATTTAAAGAAAAATTCCTATTTTTTCTTAGTGATCTTGGCTGCCCTCCCCCACTTCCAATTGCATAGGCCAAGTCCTGGGCCTGTGGCTATTGTTTTCAAGAAGGTAACTGAAAGTATTTCCAAGGAGATGGCTGATGATATTATGAGTGCTTGGCTGTTCCCTACTTCCTTTCTTTAGTGTTGAAGTTTTGCAAGAATTTCAGATACGAGGGCATCACTGCTCCTGGCCATTTGGTCAAGGAGCCCTTGGAGTCATTGTTCTGAGGAACACCTGAAACATTTAACCTAGGACACTTGAAAGAATTTTAAACCAAATTTAACCTTCTACAGGTCTGTTAGAAGAGTTTTCATCTAAGTTATATTTGATTGTATCCTTCATTATGTACTAGAAGGGTTAAATTGCTTCAGAATTAAGAGAAAGGAAAGAAAATCATGGGGAAATTTTTTTAAATAACATTTTTTCTTGAAAAATTGTGAGCACCCAGGATGTGCTATGCACTTTGCATGTATTATCTCATTAAATCTTTCCAATATCCATGTAAAATGCTATCTGTTATGGGTTGAGTATTTATTCCCCCATTCAGATGTTGAAATCAAAATTCATATGCAATAGTATTAAAAGTAGGGTCTTGGGGACGGATTGGGTCATGCAGGGCCCTACCCTTATGAACGGAATTAGCGCCCTCGTAACAATGGCCTGAGGGAGCCCTTTAACCCTTTCTGAGATATGAAGAGGCAATAAAGGAATAGGTTCCCATCAGACACGACATGTGCTGACACCTTGATTTTGGACTTCCTGGCCTTCAGAACTCTGAGTAATAAAGTAATAAATTTCTATTGTTTATAAATTATCCAGTTTAAGGGCTTTTTTTTTGCTAAAACCCCCTAAGACAGTATCATTACCACATTTTGTGGGTGATAAGAATCTCAGAAAACAAGGAAATTGAATATTTAACATCATTTTTTGCTCTGTGTTTGGCTGATTGACCATTGCAATACTTATTACTCAATCTCAATTTCCTAATAATAAGAAAGATCATAAATTGGATATAGATATAGTTTGTAAAATACTATGTATATAGTGAACATGCAAATAATTTTTTTCTAGGGTAACCAAGGTCTCAGATGGGGGTCTACATAATGCTTATTTTACACTGATTTGGATTTGCCAGTTGTGTATTAGCAAAGGGTTGAAGATGGAATAATCTTTTTCAAACTATTTAGTTTAATATTTTCTAAACCACTCGGACTTCTTGTATATCTTCCAAAGTAGTTAATGAGAGAATTTGTTTTTCTAACATGATTGACTCTGAATGTTACAAGACAAAGAGGATGAAAAGAATGAGTCTGGACTGTCTAATTAGCACAATGTTTAAAAAAATGAAGTATAATTCTTGAGCTATCAAACTAAGCTAGGCTTGGTGGCACACTTCTATAATCCCAACACTTGGGAGGCTGAGCAAGAAGATCATAAGTTCAAGGCCAGCCTGGGTCACATAGTGAGACCCTGTTTCAAAAAAAAAAAAAAAAAGAAAAGCAAAATACCTACACTAACATTCATGTCCTTCAGAGCAGCAAAGTTAAGTAAATGATGAGATTATATTTTAAACCCAGGTCAGAGAATGTGTGGGGCAGAAGAAGATGAGTTTAGTTGTGGATTTGTTGAGCTTGAGGAACTTCTAGAACAGCCAAAAAATGCATCATGATTCTGAAATTTAGAAGGACAAGTGGTCTGTGGTAGCCATTCATGTGTAGATGGTGATAGAAGATGAAACAGACACTATGTTAGTGTGTTTATAATGCTGATGGTGGCAGGCAACTGGAGATGGAGAGCTTGCAGATAAGAATAAGGATGAATAAGAGACTGAGGTATGAGAAAATGTCAGAAAGTTTACTCTGGAAGGCAGTAAAATTTGTGATGTGTTGAAGGTCTCCCCCTTTTCTTTTTACATATTGGGGAATGAAATTAATATGTGACTCTCATGTACTCACAGAGTCATTGTCTGCCTAAATTCTCACTAGTTTTAGAGCTGTTGCAGGAGGGTACTAAACATTTAACTCTGTTTCTACTTCTTAACTCACTTTCTGGTCTCAGCAGGGATCCTGTGAGCAAGTAAAATTTTAGTACTTAGGCAGTCAAATGGGTAGGACATTAGGCTCCATCCCTAATAGAAACAACAACAACAAAAATCCAAACCAGCCCAGACTAAGGAATGGAGGATGAAGTGAAGCAGTTCCTACCAAGTTTCAGGCCTGGCTGTTAATCTACCCAGATCTCCCACAGTCATGTCTACGAGTCAGGAAATGAGGCAAGTGCATCGTCAGAGAGCAGGCTTTACTTTCCAGGCCAGCTGTGCAGGGCTGGTTGCAGGTAGACATGATTTCAAATTTCCTATTTCCACAGAGAAATTCAAAGACCAAAAGTTTATGTATTTAGAATCCACATAATACCCACACAGCCCAAAACACACCGTAGAGATAATATTAAGAAATACAAGCTCACAAGAGCCGTACAAAATATTTAGATGCCCTTCCCAAAATTTGTCAGCTAGTGCTTGTTGTTTGCCATGTGGCCTTACCATTGCAGAACAATTGCAACATGTGCCTCCTCCTACAGAAATGTGCCATAGGAGCAATGTGGACCACAGTGTAAAGTTTGTAAAAGTGAGAACTCCCTTGGCCCAGAAGACTGTTGGTGGACTTGAACCAATCAGTTTTTTAACCTCTTAATCAGTACAAACTTTCAAGACTATTCAAGACTATTTATACATATTCAGGTCTAGAACATTTGTGACTTTTTTTGGTAGTATTGGGGCTTGAACTCAGGGCTTCACACTTGCTAGAAAGGCACTGTACCTGTTGAGCCATGCTCCCAGCCCATGATTTTGTTATTAAAAGAAAGTCACCTGTTTTAAACTTGCTGGGCAGAATTTTTACTGCCCATAATATTTGGCTAGAGTTACATAGTAAATGGCAAGATGCATTCATTTAAGTGGGTTTGCTGGTCAAATTTTCAGATGATGCCCGTGAAAAATATGCAAGAATAACAAAACTGGCATTGTCCTGACATGTAATTTGGAAGTATTAAAGTATCCTACCTGACTATCATTGTTTGTGGGGCAGCTCTTCAACTGGTAAACTAGGCCTGGTCAGTTCTATTTTAAAATGTCTCTTGTATCTATTTCCATGCTCTCTATTCTGTCTGTTGCTACCTGGTCCAAGCCTCATCTGTCACGTGCCAGTTACTAAAACAGCTCCCAGCCTCTGACTGCTTCTAGTCTCTCCCAGCTTCACTTCAGCTACATCAAGGGAATCAAGGGAATTTTTTGTTCGTTTGTTTGAGGCAAGGTCTCTTTATGTAGCTCAGATTGGCCTGAAACTCACTATGTAGCCCAGGGTGGCCATGAACTTTTGATTCTCCTCCTTCAGCTTCCTGAGTGCTGGGATATTGTCACCATATCCAGTTGGAATTTTTATTTAGAATGAAAATTATTTATTAGCATAGCTAAAACTGTGTACCTTGCTTGATTAAAAGGGACATAAAAAGTAGAGATATTAGGTTCTTTCTAGTAAAGGTTAGGTAAGAAAAACATCAAAGAATGTTAAGAAATGAAAAAGATTTTAGCTCACACTAAGGTTATCCAGGGCATGAAGCTTGCATGACTGGGTGGGGTCCTCCTTTGAAAAAAGAGTAGAATGTATATAAATGAAACATTAGGCACAATGGTTTCCTTTATCCATAGAGGACATGTTCCCAAACTCCCAGTGCCTACCTGAAATGGTGGATAGTACTGAACTCCACCTGAACTGATTTTTGTTTTTTTTTCCCCTCCTGGGGTTTTGCCACACATTATCATAGTTAATCAGTTCTTCAAATTTCATCCTCCAGTGCCTTCCTTGTATCACCACTTTTGTGCTTTGGGGACATATTAAGTAAAATAAGGGTTATTTAAACACAGGCAGTGTGAAATTGTGATAGTTGACCTGATAACTAGTAAGTGACAGGCAGGTAGGCTATATAGTGTGGACACTCTGGACAAAGGGATCCTAGGTGGGGTTATATGGAATCTCCCATAATAGAGATTTCATTACATTATTGAGAATGGTGCTCAATTAAATATTGATGAATTATTTATTTCTGGGATTTCCTGCTTAATTTTTTTTTTATCACACTGTAACTGCAATATGGAAAGCAAAAGTTGGGATTAGGAGGGGTTGTGGTCATATAGGTCTGGAGGGGATCAGTACAAGTAAAGGGTTTTGAAGCTTAAGCTTTAACAACTTCATAGTAAACCTGCCTCTGCGTCAAACAAACATGGCCCAACAGCTGAATTTATTTGTCTTGAATATTCATATTTGGATGAATGTGGTATCACAACTGAAGAGGAACAGAACAGTTGAGGATGAAAGCATAATTCTCTGGTCCCTATCCTCCTCATCCTTAGTTCCATTCCCAGAGAAAAGCTATTTTAATTTTATCTCTTTTCTGATATTTACCTTAACACATCTAGCAATATCTGCTTATATTTTTTGAATGATTAATGAAATTTTAAAAAACATGTTGGTGCCTTGCTATGACAGAGGGGGTGAAGATTTATTTTATTTTATACTACCTTCTCTCTATGTTTGGTAGTAATTATTAATGTTTTTAGAAACCAGTCTTTAGTAACGTGGACCAATAACTAACACTCGCTTTAGTCTTGTATAATTTAGAAATCTCACCATAATCTGATTCCACTATCAGCTAGGAGCATCTCTACCTTGTTGGTTTTCTTTGAGCTCACAGCACCTCCCCCCTGCCAGCTCTGCCTCCTTTTGCCAATTGAAGTCCTTTCCATCCTTTAAAGCCTGGATCAATTCTTACCTCATCCATAAATCTCAGCTGTTCCAATATATTTTGGTATCTGCCTTCAAATGCTTCTCACTTGACTTCTGCAACACACAATTTAGCACTTAATTATGAAGCTTATTGTTTGTTTTTGAGCCCACCTGCCCTCCTTGTTCCTGGAACCAATCATGGTATCTCCTGCAACATTGTTTCTCAGTAAATGTCTACTGAACTGAATCAGTCAGTTCTCTAATTGATTCAGATTTGTGCATCTTTCCTGCCTCACTAGATTATAAACTTCGCATGCTTTTGTATTTTCCCATAATGTAAAACACAGAGTAGGCATTCAATACTAAGTAATTGTTCATTAATTCTGATTGTTATCCACATTATCTAGTAGCATTTCTTCTGTGTTTACTGGGAGAGAGAGAAGGGGATAGGTGAACTATGCTATTTTAGGTTAACTCTGGGTTGTATAAAATATATATGCTTTCCTGCCTTTTCTTTGTAGGTATAAATCTTTCTCCCCATTCACTCCCTAAGCTCCCAAGCATGTTGTTAAATGTGCCTTTAATAACTGTTTTTTAAGAAAGTTTTTGTGTACAGAAAAAAAACCAGTTAAAAGCAATTAATTTATGTTACAAACCCATATGTGTAGCTTTTTTAGCTTTTAAATTCAGTTTATAAATCTTATTTTTCTATTTATAGAGTCAGCAAATTTTAATAATTATTTTTAAGGAGGTATTGACTAACGTGATCATTTTTACAAACATGACTAAATAGTTTGGAACATTTAAAATTTCATTTATAATTTAAATATGGTTGACTTTATTTTCATAGACTACAATTATTTGTTTTAACTAGCAAAACCTTTCCCCTGTGCTTAAATACCTGTAATAAACCTAATAAGTCAAATTCACAGATATGGGAACACTAAAATGTCTTAAATCTTCCAGTGTTATATGTTAACAATCACAACTCTAAATCGCTTACTCAATTTTGTGGTTTAAATTAGAATTACAAGGCTCAGCTGTCAGATGGAGGCCAAATAGTTGTATGACTACTTCAAATGCCAAATAAGCACATACCCCTTAATACAAAATTACAAATACGGGTTTGATTTTCTTAAACAGTGATGAATATAAAGTCAAAAATTTCTGGGAATTACAAGATGGTTATACATTATGGGAAAAATGTGTTACCCTGATAAATTCATTTGTGTTAGTCAGTTTGGGCTGCTATAACAAATCACTGTAGACCAGGTAGTTTAAAAAAGAGAAATTTATTTCTCACAGTTCTGGAGGCTGGAAATCTGAGATCAGAGTGCAGAACAGTCAGGTTCTTGGTGAAGGTCTCCCTGTTTAGCGAGAGGGACCTTTTCATTGTGTCCTTACATGGTAGAGAGAGATCATCTCTGATGTCCTTTTTTTTTCATTTTGTAATTTACGTTTATCAGATAGTAATTGGTTTTTTCCTTTTCTTTTTTAAAATCATTGTACTGGGTACATTGTGACATTTACAAAAGTTCTTACAATAGATCATGGTTGGATTCACCCTCTCTGTCATTCTCTTTATCTTCTCTCTCCCCATTCCTGGAATAATTTCAACAGGTCAGTTTCTCATTTGCATACAGAGTACATAATATTTCCACCCAATCACCCTCTTACACCTTTCCTTATGTCCCCCTCCCAGTGGTGCCCATCCCTAGACAATTCACCCTCTTACACCTTTCCTTATGTCCCCTCCCAGTGGTGCCCATCCCTAGACAATTCACCCTCTTACACCTTTCCTTATGTCCCCTCCCAGTGGTGCCCATCCCTAGACAATTCACCCTCTTACACCTTTCCTTATGTCCCCCCTCCCAGTGGTGCCCATCTCTAGACAGTACCTGCTTTATCTTTCTGTTCTCTGTTTTTTAAAAAAGATATTTTTGTTTGTTTAAGGAGGCTACATAGGGTGTCTCATTGTGATATTTCCATGTACATATGATTATAACTGGAATTGGTACATCCCCTCTATTTTTCTGATGCCTTGTTTCTTGGTGCTCCAATCCACCATCATGACTCAGTTATTTTCTGAAGGCCCGACCTGCAAAATGCCATCACTTTGGAGATGAGGCTTCAACATATGACTTTGAGGAGACACAAATATTCAGTCTCTATCACCTTCCCCCTTGATCTGGGGAGTTGTTCTGACAGTTGATTGAAGGTGCTTTCTGCCCTTAGATGGGGGCTTGGGTAGGTGAAGCCTTGTCCATGGCTACAGTTGTCTGCAGAACTTCTTTGCAAAGTTTCTGGGCCTCCATTGGAGTGATCCAATAACCACTAGACAGAACTAAACTTCTCCTAGCTTTTTCCATCAGAGGAGCCTGCTACTTAACTGTTTTTAAGCTCTGTAATCTTATATCAAGTTACAAGAGCTCAGGACACAACCGTGCTTGATTGGATTTTTCATTATTTTGGCTCCTAAAATATGGAAATCTTTTTTTTTTCTTTCTTGTTATGGTGCCGGGGATAGAACCCAAATTCCACACGCACATAGGCAAGCACTCTAACACTAATTTATATACTCCAACCCTAAGATATATAAATCTTAAGCTCTTCAATTTTAAATTCTGTCTTTGCATTTAACTCTAACAACCTTTGCATTGGAAAGAAATGTGCATTCTTCTAATACATTCCTTCTCCAGAAAAAATTTATACACATATCAAATTTTTACACATATTAAAATGTCATCCAATTGTATTAGACACTTTGACTGGCATTGTGGTTGCAATGTCTGAACATATTCTAGTGCCAGATGTGAACTGGCCACAGGTTTATAGAATAAAGTCTAGAAATGGGCACTGTGTAAAAGCAGTGATTTTTACCCTGCCCGATTCTTCCATGCCACAGGAGGGAGCAGAGAGATATCCATGAAGTAGAAAGTGGCCCAGCTTAGCCTTTTATGACTATCAAAATTCTATAAAAGGGCACAGCAGTTCTATTTTGGAACTCCATCTATAGGTCAGGAGAGGGGCTTATACCCTACAGCGTAGTTTTCATAGTGTGGAGTTTATCTCTGCCTGCTTAGGGTAGTAACTTCAAGGACCAGTACAATGACCATTAATAAAAAGTATTTTGAATGGATGGATTGCTGGATAGATGGCAGGTTGCTTGGGAAGGCCCCCTCCTGTGCATGTAAAGCACATGTATAGGAGACTGTCCTTACAGCTGTCATTTGACATGAGCTAGATTTCAATGAGCTGCAACATTCATTAGGAAAGCAAAGGAAGGCAACTCATCTAGGAAAGAATTGAGATGGTTTTATAAACACTCAGTACAACAGCCTTGATGACAAAGTGAAAGCCCTAGAACTGTGTTTCCATGGGCAAGGAGGCCTTCAATGGTGCCCTTGATATGATGAGTATGACATGTGAATTACAGTTTTTTTTTTTTTGTGGTACTGGAGTTTGAACTCAGGGCCTCAAGCTTGCTCTACTGCTTGAACTGCATCTCCAGTCCTTGGATTACAGTTTAAAGAAGGTTTTCTTTACTTATTGTCTGATATTTTCTTATGGCATAGATGAGGCCCACAACACCAATGAGGACAGGCAGGCAAGACTTGCTAGCAATCACTGAAATAGCAAGTTTTGGGTCTAGTATTTCCTCCCTAGTCTCTCTCTGTCTTTGTGATAACAGGGTTTGGATGCACTCTACCACTTGAGCCACACCTCCAGCCCCTTAGACTTTTACTCTTAAATGCCATACCAAGTAACACTATAGAGCAACACTGGCTAAGGAGGTGGTCTCCAGCATAGCAGGTGGGTTCCCCTTTCTTATTGTGGCCCTTGCTGTGTAGTAATAGGAAAAAGCAATTGACCAGCAAGATCCAAAGATGTGGAATAAAGTCTTTACTACCTACAGGTATTTAATGGGGTGTTATGAGAAGAGGAATCCTAGGAATCACATGGTAAGTGTATCTATCATGAAGACAAATTAAAAGGAGTTTCTTAGAACAGAGGATTTCAGGAGCTGTTGAATGTGAAATATGTGCTCCTAATCAGAAGGATGATGCTGTAGTTATAGAGCTAGGCCTGAGACAGTTGTGGAGGAATTAAATGAAAGGAGGGTGGCTTAGAAAGTTCACAATGGACTGCCAGAGGGACAAGACAACTTGCTTTTGTTAAGAAGCATTAGTCTTTAATGTTGAGGGGATTTGAAAAAACCTGAATTGTGAATCATATTAAAGATTAAATCATTAATTATTATTATTTTTTAGTACCAGTTGTTTGCAGGGCATTGAAACATTCTGTCCCTTTCCCCTTATGGTTTTTTTGTTTGTTTTGTGGTGCTGGGGATCAAACCTAGAGCCTTGTGGATGCTAGGCAAGCTCTCTACCACTGAGCTACATCCCCAGCCCTCCCCTTAGGTTTTATGTTCATGGTTCCCCGTCTCCTGAATGTGGATGAATGGGAAAAGAAGTTAGACTACATCTCCTCATACCTGACCGTTTTTCAACAAGGAGGCACAGAATTGTCAAAGACTGAGCCAGCCTTGAAAAAACCAATGCATGTGTGAAAGCTCCTCCATTACTATTTTTATTCATATAAACTAAAATTAAGCCCTGTGACACAGGAGCTGTGTCATTCCCTAGAGCTCTTCACGATATGGCAATTACTGAAATGTTTCTTTTCCATTATGCAGACAAAAAGCAGTGAGATCATGAGGTACACACTAAGAGAAAACAATATTTAATTCGTTTTAGAAGGATGCCGTGGGAATAAAAATATTCTCCTTTCCCCTGAGGTTTAAATATATGGACACAACCAAAAAAAATGCAGGAGTGATGCTGCACACCAAACAAGCCCACACTTCACCGCCTAATTAAATCATTTTAACCTAATGAATATAAGCAACAAAATAAATTGGCATGGTGATGAGTCAGGAGTGATTCCAATTGAAGCAACTGCAGAGCTGGCACTACCATGCCGGGACACGCAGAGCCTTTCCGCTTATTTTCAAGTGACGCCCTGTTTGCACTTTAGCCTCAGTTGAGTAGGCTTGAGAAGATGGCTCTACCTGGCAGTGTCCCAAAGGGGACTGGACTCCTACGTAACTTCACCTTTTGCCTGGTGAAAGTTGGGTTTTAGCAACCTGAGAATGCCAGTGAACATAGCCCAAGTACAGTGTATTCCCCAGAGCCATGGGCGTGGGGGTTCCCCTGCTGACCTAGAACTTGCTGATAACAGATTATTTAAAAAGGTAAATCCCAGGTTCCTTTATCTTGGTAGTGGTAGTTGGAAAAATTTCATGGTGTTCTGTGTTGCTTTCACATGGATCAAAGGTAATTGTCTTCTTTCTCAAGATGGTGAGGAATATTTTGGAAACATTTTGAGAACCAGTGTTCATCCTTTATGATCTTGTCTGAGTTTTCTCTTCAAAACTACCTTCTTCGATATGCCCCAGCTGTAGGAAAAAATGAAGGAGGAAGACATGGAGTGGGAGGAGGTGGAGGGACAGAGAGTGAGAGGAGAAGGAGAAGAAACACAACTAAAGTAAGTTGATAACAAGACAGGCTAGTATATTTTACAAGGGAAAAAACAATGATTGTGGAATTATTCTGATACATATATTGGCTGACAACTGGGTTCTACTGCTCTCTGATTGTGTCTCCACAGGCAAACTCAGTTTCCTTATCTGCAAATTCAATGAGACAGCTCATGAAAAGTCAGGGAGAGCTGGTCTTAGGGAAGACTGGTTTTTGTGGAGAGGTGCATGTTCTGTTTACGGAAGGACATGCCTTACTTTCTAGATTCCTCTGTAGCAGGGGATTCCCATCTTGTCTCTGAGGCAGGAAAGTCCCTTCTTACTATGTGAGTTGCAGGGTGTGGGAAGATTTCTCTTCTCACTGCTGTGGCAGTGAGGGTTAGGGGAGTGCCTTTTGATGCCTTTATACTGATAGAGAAGTGGGGAAAGTCATTTCTGGGCCATGTGGGTAAGAGGTTGGCTGTCAGGTCTGGGGACAGACCCTGTTCTAACTATCAGTTTTATGTCTCCACAGGTGGAAGTGCTGATCTGTTTCTAGTGCATGTTCATTACAGACTGACCTCTACTCCCATAAATCTTTTAAAATCAGTAATGTTGACACTGTGCTTGCTTCTTGCTCCCATACCTCAGCTTTTCTTATTAGCTGTGACTCATAAGAACATGCCATTCATGTCAAAGCAATCCTGTTTCTAGCTAAGGAAGATTTGAGAAACTGTGTTTGAACCTATACATAAAACATGCAGAAAGAGTCACAGCCCCTCACTCTTCTTGCTCCCTAGAGGCAGCAAGTACTTGGGTTCAAGTATGGTGTTGGAGAGCCCATGGGTCTTTGGGTTAGCATGGGATTTGCAGGAGAAGATAGGAGGTGACAGGTGGAGTTTAAGTGTCTACTTAGAAGGTAACTATAGGCAAGATATGCAGATTTTGAAACCACTGGCATTTGTTTGGTAATTGAAGTTGAATCCAAGGGTGCTGATGACCTCATCTAGGGAGAAAGCAGAGAGTAGAGGTTCTCAACCTTGGTTGCTTTCAACATTGGTTACTTATAAGAAAGCTTTGGGGGAATTGTTAAAGATACACCATACCTGATACCTACCGCCATACATTGGTATAGGATGTAATCTGAGCATCAGGATTTTAAAAACCTTCTTAGGTGATTGTAATGTACACCTCAGTTTGTGTAGAGTCCAGCTCTACTTTTCCCTCATCTTCCCCACTCTCCTTTCTTCCCTTGTCTTCTTTAATCTTTGGTCCTCAACTTGGCCTGCACGTTAGAATTGGCTGGGGAGAACCTAGATTCCCATTTTATATCCCCAACCAATCAAATAGGAGTTTTCTAAGAGTGGAACTGAGCAACCCAGCAAGAGAAGAAGATCCCAAGGAACCCGATGCTCCATGGGCACCAGGTCGAATCCAACTTAGCGAAGCCGGAGAGGCAGGGTTAGCACAACCCTGCCTGCGGAAGTCATCAGGCACTTGGTATCAATGGAGCCTCATACAATGTGATGATAAATAATGACCGTCTTCCAGTGTGTCATAATGATCCTAGGCTACAGGAGCTCCCTTCTAGTCTTCTTTTGCTGTGAATTTGTGTTATGTTGAATTTTATCAGATTCTTTTTGTGCATTTATCAGAATGCTCATATGATTTTCTTTTTTAATCTGTTAATGTATTGAATTACATTATAGATTTTTTCTGATATTAAACTGTCTTTGCATTCCTGGGATAAATGAAACTCGATCATATGATGTTATTTTTTATCTATGCTGTTCCATTCGACTTTGCTAGCATTTTAAGATTTTTCTATCTTTCTTCTTAAATGGAAAAGGCCTGAAAGTTCTCCTTCTCTTATTATTTGTATTATTTTGATATCAGGGTTATGCTGGTGGCAGAAAATGACTTTCTATTTTTTTTTTTAATGGAAGAAATTTTTTCTTGAAAGATTGGAAGAATTTTTGTGTGAAGCCATCTGAGTATGTATTTCATTGTGGGAATGTTTTAAAATATTGTTTCAATTTCTTTAATAGTTATAACACTACTTAGACTTTGTATTTTTGCTGAAAACAATCTCAGAAACTGGCATTTTCCTAGTTCCCAACCTTCCTTACTTCTGTACTCATTCCTAATATTTCTCAGTCACATTTCCTGCTATCTCATTTTTTTTCAATTAGCATTCACTCTCAATGCACTGAAAACTGGTTCTGCTTTCTCTAAAGCTACTTTGTCAAGGTTGCTAATGGATCTCCACAAAGCTAGCTCAGAAGAATTATTTTTAGTTTGTTCTTTCTTTTTTTTTTTGCCCTTTATGCTTTATTTTCATAATGTTTATCAGCTCCTCCTTCCTGAAACTTCCTACTGCTTTGGTTTACCTCTTTGATTATATAGCAAAAACTCAGTCCTAATCTCTCTCTTTCTATTCAATGGTGTAAATACTGACCAACATTTGCATGTTTTCATTCTTAGTTCATTATCCTTTTAATTGGATATATTTTCCTCAGATAATTTCATATATTCTGAAGATTTAAACTTCATCTGGGGGTAGAACAAGTTTTGTGGAGTTTGAAGCTTATATAATTTTGGGGTTTTTCTTTAAGGAAAAGAATACAAAATTAAGGTATAGGGCCTCAGTTGTAAGTAAGGGGTCTAAAATGTAAGGTTCATTAAAATTGTAATAAATGCGCTTCTCTTTGTATCTTTCAAGTTGATTCATCTTTTTGGACCTCTTTCCTAAATTTAAGATTTGTAAATTAAGTTAGTGATTGGACCAATCCAGCCCACAGTGAGACCTCCCATGTCCTATAACATGGAGGCTTTAAAATGTCATAAAACTGACATTCTTCCTATTGAGAGGTGAGGCCTATGACCCTCCCTCTGAACCTGAGCTTTGTGAGTGTTTGAGCAGTGGACTACACTGGAAGCAAAGGCTTCCGTACTTGTGTTTTGGAACATTTGCTTTTAGAGCCCGGACACTGTGCTGTGGAAAAGTCAAGTAGTCAAATGGACAGATCACATGGGGGAGTCTGCCCAGCGGACTGCCCTCCAAGCAACACACCAACTTGCTGGTCAAGTGAGTAGGCTACCTTGGAGGTGGAGTCTTCAGTTTCTGGTCAAGCTGCCCTAGCCGATGCCACATGGAGCAGAAGGAGAGTTCTCACTGAGCTCTGCCTTCATTGTAAATGGATGACATAAATGTGATTGCCACTTTAAAAACCTTGAGTTTTGTCACACTAGATAGCTAAAACAATAGACACCTCAACTTATCCCATTTCCTGATGCCTACTCATTATTCATGATGGTACCAGTGTCTGTCACCCATACGTTATGAGAGTATTCATTCTATATTTTTCCTATCTCCTCCCATCCAATAATTCACTAAGTTATATAGCTTCAGATTTACTTGTTTGATATTTCTTTTACTTAGTTCCTCTTCTTCATCCTTTTGTTGTAGTATCTGTCATCTGTGTATCAGTGTTTGGCAGAAGACTATTAAGATATTTTCCATATCCTTCTTTGTCCTGCTCAAAATTGGTTCTCTACACTGCTATAAAAATGTCCACAAAAGAAATCCTAACCATGCTACTGCTTCTCTGCTTAAATTCCTTTGATAAAATAAATATAGATATCATGCAATTAATTCATTTCTCAACTGAAGAAAGACATGAGTTTGCAGATTTGAAAATTGCAACACTAACACATAGGTATACTCTTAAGCATTTTCCTGCAGGCATCCTAACCTCCATCTTGCCCTCACCCTGCCCTGTTAAACAACTACACACAACAATAACAACATTTTACCTATAATAGATTAAAAAGCAAGCAGCCTTGGCTTTCCAATATGCAAATGGTAAAAAATTAAAGAGTAGAGTAGTATCTGTGGGATTTGAAGGGATACAATTAACCAAAATTTTAATACCTAGCCAACTTGTCATTGTGAGCAAAGTAGAAATACAAGAGTACGCAAAAGAATATCACTCATACTTGCCCTCTAGAAATAAAAATGATTCTTTCTTTTTCTACTTTCAATGCCTACTTATATCATGGGATTGAATATAATACTACATAGGATTAATAATACATGGGATTGTAGTAGCTACAACACTATTACTAAAATAAATATGGTGGCATCAGCTAATCCTTTTCAAAGATCTAATAGTTCAGCAACATTATAAGACAAATTGACTTCTGAGGGAACTGCCATTTAAAATCTTATTTCAATGAGAAAATTCATTTTCAACCTCCATGCATCTAATTTAACAAACAGCTTTTGTAGCACAGTGTGTAAATGTCTGAAGTAATTTGTCTTTCTGTTATACAAATGATAGCTTGAATTTGAATGTCTTATAAAATGTATATTCTTGATATTTAACAGATACACATATTTATAACAATGCTGTACAGTATTTTCCTGAAAAACATTTCCATTCTTTCTTGCTTTTTCTCCAGGTCAGAAAAATATTTGGAAATTAGGTTCAGAGACTGTTTAAAAGTATGAAATCCAAGAGTTGGCTTCAGTTTGATTTTTCATGGGTACCTTATTTCCAGGTTGCATTCTTCTGTTTTAGAGCAAACAAAGGACCCTAAACCAATATGAAGGAGATAGAGATTTAGAACATAACAATATTAACATGCCAACATTTAATAAAGAGTTTAAACTAATCTTAGACACTCAGAGTCTGAGATCTGGAGGGTTGTGGCACAAGGCCAGCCTAAGCAAAAAGTTAGCAAGACCCCATGTCAACCAATAGCTGGGTGTAGTGTGCACTGTCATTCAAAGCTAGACTAAAACTGGGAGGATTGTGGTTCCAGGCCAAATGTGGGCAAACAAAGTCCATGAGATTCCATCTCAATGGAAAAACTTGGGTGTGGAGGTGTGTGCCTGTCATCTCTGCTGTGGTGAGAAGCTTAAAACAGGTATAAAGCGAGACCCTGTCTCAAAAATAACCAGGAAAAAGGGCTGGAGGCATGGCTCAAGCAGTAGAACACCTGCCTTGCAAGTTTGAAGCCCTGCCTCAAAACTGCCAAACAAAAGGAATTTAATTTGTAGTGGAGAATAATGGGTACTATGGTAACAATAACTTTTCTGGAAACACGTTTTAATTATAGGACTATCGGGGTATTACATATTCAGTGCTTACAAGTAGTTGCAGTGCTGAAACAATTCTTATTTAAGGGGAACTTTTTTCCAATCTCACTTTTTTCACAGGTTGTTAACCAAAGAAATGGTTATGTTGAAGTGTTTGTATGTATTTGTAAATGACATAATGCCAGCCAAAAATTCACATCCCAAATGGCTATTTTAATCGAGAAGTAATTTTATCAGGTAACCTGGCAACAGTTTAACAGGCAAGACCAAATGGAGGTAGGTACTTTTACCTCCCTTGATAAAAAGTGTTATATGTAAATGGGTCATCATAGATTGGAAGTTGCTTTTTACTGTTGATTTTTGTTTTAAAATACTAGTTAAAATAAGGATCAGGTGCTATTGCAAAGTGAGAAACAGGTTCCAACATCTCATTGTTCAGTTTCAATTCTCAACAACACAATTTTGACAACACAAAGAATTAAGAAGGTCACGGTCAGCTAGGAATAGTGGCAAATTCCTATACACCCAGTACTCAGGCTGAGCTAGGAGGATCATGAGTTTGAAGCCAACCTGGGCAAGTTAGTAAGACTTTGTCTCAAAAAAAAAAAATGCTTAGTTGTAGAGCACTTGCCTAGTCACAGTTGTCAGGCCCTGGGTTCCATTCTCAGTAAACCCACCTTATTCATGGATTTATTAAACATGGTTCTGACCAAGCATAATAAATAAATAAATAAAATTTAAAAATCAAAAGACATTTCAGGAGCAAAGATTTAAAATTCCTGCACATGCATTGTGCAGTTTAGTTGATGTGGAGAAGCTCTCAGTCAGTCCTGTGTTATTGTCAGTTGTGTTAAAATCATTGTGTGATCTACTGTTTCCCTGCCCTTAATTTTGTGAAAATCTGCCTCCCAAAAAAGCAAATGATGCCCCCAAAGTAAGGTAAAAATGAATGTGTTTAATTTAGGTGGTTAGGTGAAAATTTTAGGTTTGTCGAAGGTGGCATGTCTTTACTGGAAGTTCGGCAGCATTCTGGGAAAAGTGAGTCAAGCATCCTCAGTGCAGCATTGAATGCTGTGCACCCAGAGTGGTTTTTCCTCTACTGCAGTCTCCTTGGAGCAACATATCTGTGAATACCAAGGGTTTACTCTACTGCAAAAAGAAGAAAAGAAAAGAAAGAAGAAAAGCAAAAACCATGGTATAGAGTCCTGTGTGATGGCTAGACAGCCTGAGGTGCAGTCCCAATTCCCCACTTCCTACTATCTCTTTGACCTTGGGCAGGATATTTACCCTCTTTCAACTGCCATTTTCTCACTTGTAAAATGGGGGAAGAACACCTCATAGCACTTTTTTTATTTAAAAGTGGTCTAATCAATATAAAGTGCTTACAGCACTGGGCTCAACACATAACAACCACTCAATAAAATCCTTTCTTTTTTCTCTTACTACTTATGCATGAAGAATTTCCTGTATTAAGGAAAATGTACATATATACTTTCTCCACAGTGAATAAATGCCATTATTGAGAATGCTTCTTTGTCAATGTAATAGACAGATGAATAATTAACAGAACAATTTACATAGACTTTTATTAAAAATAAAGAAGAAATTTTCTCTGTTCATATATTTGGTAGAAAGAGAAAAAAGAACTAATTGTAGTTTCTTACTGCATATCCTGTAAAAAAACCCATGGGGTTATGAAAGATATTGCATGTTTTTCTAAGGACTCAAGCTACCTTGACTTGAGAAAGTTTGTTTTTGGTAGAATGTAGTGTTTGTTCTCCCTTGAGCAGATGAGAAGAGAAGGGTTGAAAGAATTGTGCCTCATGTAAAATGATCCTTTTGTTAGAGTGATGGGTTGAAGAGCCAGGGGGACTGGGTCTTTTAGGCACAGCTCCTGAGTACGTACTGAGCCGTTTCCCCCCATGTTTACTTCCTAATGGTAGAAAAAAAAATTCTGGCAAGGATGAATGAGGCAGGACAGATCATGCAAATAAAGGAAGATCTCACCCTACAGCTTATTTTGATTTCAACATCACCTCTATGAAACATAGGAGACTTACATAACAAGATTTCTCATGCCTGCTACCTGTCCCTAGTTCTGTGGAATCTGGAGACAATCCTAGAGTTTTAAGATTATTTTGGTCACTCCCAGTTCTCCTCTCTATCATGATACGACTGAGAAGTGAGTGCGAAAGAGTTTGCTGAACTTCTCAGCTGTGGCTCGTTTTCTATTTTCCAGTCTTGTCATTCCTCGTTATTACCTAGCTCTGTTTAGATCATCTACCATTTGAATTGGGTTACATGAAGGCTGTGAAGCTTGCAAAGATTACACTGATCTCACTCGCTTGACCTTACCTTATGATGTAAGCAAATAGTTTATTTAGCTTGTTAATATAGTCTGGGGTTGTTACTGTTTTGCCAAATTTTAAGGTTAATCTAATGTCATCATCTTGGACCTTTGGCCAAAATTACAACCAATGATCTTGTACTGACTTATTTCTGTAAACATTGGATTTCTTGTATGCAAAGGGTTTAAGAACTTACTAAAATCTCAAAAGCCTTCTTGACTATGACATATTCTGGAAAAGCAATATTAAGTGGATCAGGTACAATCAAATGGGCCAAATGTATCTGTGGTTGAAATTTTATCATAGCTATCCAGAGAAATAGCAAATTTTTGTGCCATTGTGCTATCCTTCAAGGAGAGTCTGCCACTAAAGTTGGCTATACCCAGTGTTCTTTCCAAGACACACAGTAACTGGACTCTGGTCATATGCATTGGAACTGTAGGGTCTGGACATCCAGTTTTCAGTGGTAGGAGGAAAACTGTATGTTCTCTAAGCTATTCTATAACCCATTACAGCTTAACTTTCCTTGCATAAAAAGGTGACATTCTATGTATTTGGACTGGAGGGTACTAAGAGGTCCTTGGAGGGTAAAATTTCTGTTCTCACTTGTGAAGGACTTCCTCTGGGCCTAAGATTACCATGCTTACAAACATTATCTCTAAAACGTACAGCAGTACAGGTATATTTAGGGCCATTTTATAGATTGGAAAGAATATCTCGAAAGGAACAGGAAAGAGGCAGAATTCCCAATGTGAAAAGTCATTTTCTAAAATGACTGAGAAAAAAATTACTGAATTAAATGAAAATGGTGAGCTAGAAGTGAGTAGGTCAAATTCCTGCCTCAAAGAGTATGGGACTTGACAGAAAAACAAAGATGAATTTTAGAGGGCAAAAAAGGTTTTCGTTTTTGCACATCAGTCATTGAAATTCATGAAATTAGTACCACCTACATGTGTTCCTTTTTGTGTCTTTACTTTGCATGTGTGGTAAGCTCATTAAATACTCATTGGTTATTTAAAGATGGGGGCTTCCATCAATTGTTCATGATCAAATAGTACTGAGAATGCTTCTTTGCTGCCTCTCTGGGGGCTTGCTCACTCATACTTTAAGACAAAGGTCATATTTCAGTGCTCCTTGAACACATCAATCAGACATTAGTCAGCTTTTGCTCTAAATTTCTGTCCATAATGCATCCCTTTTAGACTTATCTCACTGATCATGTTTACTTGTTAATATATCTGTCTCCTTCTGGACTGAAACTGTGAACTCCAGGCCACAGAGACTGGCTCCTTTCCTCTGCTCACCAAGTTTCCCATGGGTTATGTCAGCCTGGCTATTAGTAGCAGGTCAATAAAGCTTACCTTCACACATGAATTACTACTTACCAATAATTCCAGGTAAAGCAGAAAATTGTTCTTTAAAGTCATTTAAATTTTTAAGAGGTAAGATTAACTGAGTTCTTGCTACTGTATAATTCACGTATGTCATTTAATCTTACTGCATCACTACTTAGGTTGCTATTATTTTATCGGCCTTTTCATTTATAAAACTGTGCTCACAGATGTTAGATAGGAAACCGAGTATCACTGAGCTGATAAGTAGTGGAAGCTGAAGTCTAGTTTGTCTGACTCTGAAGCTGTGTTTATCCCATTAAATTACACTGAATTCTATGAATAAGGATGACCTGCATCTTACAGGGTCATTATTGATTTGTTTCTTTACATTTTTTCCAGCAATACATAATGAAGTACTGTAGCATCCTTCCAGTTACCACATTAGTTATAAAAAACATTAATAAGTACCAGATCTGGGTACATGCTGCCTGTATTATGTAGTTGGCCAAAAAATTTCTCAATATATTTCTATATGGTAATAATCAATGAGAAATTATCTCATAATAATTAAGTAATTAGCAATAATTTAATAATTAATATTTAATTTAATAATTGCTTAATAATCAATGGGAAATTTCTTGTGTGTGTGTGTGTGTGTGTGTGTATTGGGTTTTGTTTGTTGGTTGGTTTCTCAGCATCCACCATTCTGAAGAGGAGAGTACATCCAAGCTCTGAAATGTCCTTAGAGCTTGAGAGTTAAGGCTCAAGAGAAAAATGCCCATGTTCCTGGTATGTATAACATGCAGGCAGATCGAGTATATCTATTCTTGCAAGACAAACCCTGAAAAATCAAAGGTAAGTTCTCAGTCTATCAGTATAAAAAGACATGCAGACCGGAAGATACACACAAACAACAGCATCTGTGGGAGCGAGCCTTCTGGGAGTTGGGCAGAGGACAGTAACTCAGGGAGGTCGTGAGCTACCCTTTGGATCCCATCATGACAGTGATGACAAACCTGGCTCACAGTATGTAGTGATCATGAGACCTGCTCACTGAGTTTTTGTTGGCGAAGCACTATTCATTGTCCTATACATCAACATATCCCTCAAGAATATACTGTCATAAACACATAGATCACTCTAGGTTTGAAAAGTAAGGCCCAGCAAGGTCGAGGGAGAGGAGCAACTCTGAGAATCTGAATATCTGCATAAAAATCTAGACATCTTCTTCAGAGATTAACAGTGAGGAGGAAAAAAGCAGCCTGATTTATTAATAGTTAGTGAAATGGCAGGGCTTACACTGCAGAATAGTTCCATATGGCGAGAACAGAACACTACATCTTTTATTACCACACCTTCACCAACAGCTAAAACTGATAACCTTGTAGTGAAGAGCTGCCAACAGCATACTGCAAAATGACAAAAGCCCCATAGCACCCTGCACTGCTAGAGAGTGTTGTTCTCTTCACACAGAGCAGGAAAATCCCACTTACCATGTAATGGTACACACATGTTGTCCCATGAGTGTGTGACGCTCAGCCTACAGTCTGAGATTCCACAGCTGAAATAGAAGGGAACTGGACATATGCCGGAAGGCAGGAGAAGGAAATAGAAGGACAGCAACAATTTATCATAAATCAGCCAAAAGATCATTTTCCTTGTCAAACCAGTTAATCTGTTTAGCTCAGTGGAAGCATGGCGCCAAGGATCAGTCTCCCTTCTTGAATAAGAGTGCTCTGGACTGGGGGTGTGGCTAAGTGGTATAGTGCTTTCCTATCAAGTGTGAGGACCTGAGTTCAAACTCTAGTACTGCAACAAACAAACAATACCCAATACCACACACGCACACACACACACATGCATACACACATGCATAAACACACACATGCACAGACACACACAAAGAATGCTTTGATCCTTTGATCATGGGGAGTGCGTGCTGTTATTGTAGCTATGCAGAAGATAGAGGTAGGAGGATCACAGTCTGAGGCCCACCTGGGGCAAAAGCTCTGCCCTATCTAAAGAATAAAGCAAAAAGCGCTAGGAGTGTGGCTCAGTGGTAGAGCCCATGCCTAGCAAACGTTAGGCCTTAGGTTCAATCCCCTGTTCTGCCAAAAAACCCTAAAAATGCTGTCATTGCAGCCATAAGTCATTCATATTAAAATGTTATTTTTGCATCAGAACTACTCTTCATATGTTGGTGAATGTATCTGGTGATCCATAAAAATGGGCTCATGCTTTAAAAGCATTTTCACTTATAAAATATATTGGACACAATCTTGCATGAGAATATGCAATTTTAATTAAAATAAATTTACATATAGAAAAGTATACATATTGTATCATATCAAGAATAAACTAATATCATTTAAAATGTCTATATAGTATTTCTTTCTTTGGGTGTATCACAATTTAATTAGTGTTTTGTTTTTAGAGATGCAAGATTTTTCCACAGTTCCCCCAACTATTATAAGTAATATACCAAAGAATATCAATGGCCATATATCTGCATATATCCCTAATTTATGTCCTTAAGATTACTTATTAAAATTGGAATTACCAGTTAGATTAGATGAACCTTTTTTTTTTTTCTGGTGGTGCTGGGCTTTGAACTCAAGGCTAGTGCTTGCTAGGCAAGTGCTTTACCACTTGTGCCCTTTTTGCTTAAGTTTGTTTGTCAAACAGTGTTTTGTGTTTCTGCTTCAGCTGGTCTCAGACCTCTATGCTCCTGCTTCTACTGTGAGAGTAGCTGCAATTATAAATGTGAGCCACCATGCACAGCCCTGAGATGAACTTTTTAGGAAAAGTGTTTCTCCAAGCATGAATTGCCTGAATAAATCCTTTTACTTTTTTCCTATTGGGATATTTGCATTTTTAAGTTATAAAATATCATGTAGTAATTAATACATCTTTCTTCTGACTTAAGTAAATTTTTTTTTCTAATTTTTGTCATTTCCCCTTGAAATGTGTGTGTGCATTTGTGTGTATGCACATAGTTGACTCTCATTTGTGATTTCTGTGTTTGCAAATCTGCATACTTAATAAAATTTATTGATTGATTGATTTTTTTTTTTAGAGGTCCTGGGAATTGAACTCAAGGCTTCAAGCTTCCTAGGCAAGTGCTCTACCACTTCAGCCTCACCCCCCACCGGGCCCTTCCTTCTTGCTTTACTTATGTTTTGCACTTTTGCCTGAGGCTAGCCTTGGCCCACAGTCCTTGTGCCTCTGCCATCTTTGGAGCTGGGATTGTAGGTGTGTGCCAACACACCCAGCTTGCTTTTTGAGACAGAGTCTCATTAATTTGCCATGGCTGGCTTTGAACCATAATCTTCCCATTTCAGCTTCCTGTGTAGCTGGGATCAGAGGTGTGCACTACCACAGTCATCCCTAAATACTAAAATTTATTTGCAACTCCAAATTATTATTTTTTTGGTCAGTTGTGGATATGCACAGATTTGTGAAAAATTTGAGTCATTTGGCATGTGTTTCTCCAGCTGAGATAGAACAAAGTGGCACTTGACCTTGTTTCATCTCTCAGACTGTAAACAGGAGTCTTTCCCACAGTCTATTTAGTGCCATAATTTTCACATTTTTTTTTGTACTTTTTGTTGGTGACTTTGATGCTTAACATGGCCTCTAAGTGTAATGCAGGTGAAGACGTGTTGATGTAACATATGGAAAAAATGCATGTATTAGAAAAGCTTTGCGAAGGTGGGAGTCACAGTGAATGTTAATGAGTCCATGGCATATATTAAATAAATTATCTTTAAACGGAAACAAGATACAATGACGTGTGTATTGATAGGCTGACAAAAACACCAGGATTAGAGGCTTTCAGGAACCTACTCCTGCACGCCCCCTCCTACAATGGTTCAGTATTTGCTAACTCAGTATTCTCTCCAGACTGCAGTGAATACAAGAATCAATTGTATGTATATTTTTCTTCATATATAGACATTTAAGGTTTTATCAAACATTCAGTTCGTTATTCTTACAACACAGATTATAACTCTGTGTTGTACTTAGTATTTAGAAAAACATTTGTGTTCCAGTCTTCATTTTTTCCATGTGAGTATTGGGATGACACCCTGGTCTGCCTGTGGATTTCCACTTACCTGAATGGTGGAAAGACACAGCTCCTTTCATACTTCTCCTGGAGTCTGCCCTTTTCTTGCCAATGGCACATACCCTCAGATCCTTAAGTTTTATTTAACTGTCCCCGCTCCATGAAGGCCTGAAGGGTTAGTGCTGCCTATACCCAAGAAAGCCAAGTTCTGGAGTATAGTTTCAACAGGCCCACTGCTGTTGCAGACTCAAGCTGTATTCCTTGATACCTACTTTATCGAAGAAAATGTTCATTTTCTCTCTGATTACTGCCTGGGTATATTTTTTGGTTGGTTACAAATCAAAGCAGGGAAAGAAAGTGTTTCTATATTACTTCCTTCAATTAAAGAGTCTCTTTTCTCTTTTTTTTAGTGGTACTGGAGTTTGAACTCATGGCCTTGCATTTACTAGGTAGGTACTCTTCTAGTTGAGCCATGTCCTCAGCCTTTTTTGCCTTGGTTATCCTTTGAACAGGGTCTCAGATTTATGCCAGGGGAAAACTGGACCACTATCCTAGTTACGCTTCCCACGGTAGGTGGGATGCCAGGTGTGTGGGATGCCAGGTGTGCACCATCACGCCTAACTCATGGTTGAGATGGGAAACTGGGAACGTTTTGCTTGGGCTGGCCTCAAACCCAGATCCTCTTCATCTCCACCTCCCAAGTAGCTAAGATTACAAATGTGAGCCTCTATGTGCAGTCAAAATTCCCTTTTCATGCATGTACATACATGTACATGTATATGTATACTCATACATACATGTACATGCTCATATGTACAGTTTCTTCTAGTTCTTTGGTGGCTTATTTTTATTGTTTTTACTCTTAACTTGTTTCAAAGTAGCTGATGTTGCTGTTGGACCTCTCCATTTCTAAACCAGAGAACAGGGAGCTGTCCTCTTAGTCCTTCAGGTATCTACGGGACCAACTCCTCCCATGTTCCTGCCAGCCTCACTGGCTGAGCCCAGCTCTTCCTTACCTTGACTTGCTTTTAGACGGGATTTTTAATCTTGACTCTTAAACTGGCTTGACACACAGCCTGTTTTGACATGGACACTGTTACTGTCTCACAAACTCTCTTCTTTCCAAGACATGTCCTTCCTCTTCGGTACATCCGTGTCCCTGAGATCTTAATGTTTGATTCAGATTTGAGCTAAAGTGAAGTGACACTGTTCAGACTTGCATTGGAGCTGCAGATCTGACTCCTAAGGTCTAATGAACTTGATATTAGCTTTTTTTCCCTAAATACTGTCATCCATTGCTTTCTATGTTCTGGGTGGCACATAGAAAATAAACAGGTCAGATAAACTCAATGTAGCTCAGGTATTACCATGGCCTTGTAGCTATCATGGATTTTTCAGCTGGGGGGCACCAATCAAATATATTAAAAAACTTGTTATGGAAGGGCATAGTGTATACTATTATTATTTCAAATCCAGCATTCATAGGAGGACAGAATGCTACTGTGGAAAGACCCGTGGGATTCAAATCCTACTTTCCCTCCTTTGCCAGCTGTGTAACCTTAAAGAATAAGTTCACTCATGTGTAAACAAGTGAAAATAATAATAAATATTCTCTTAAATATGAGAAAATGTTTGCAGGGAACATAGCATAGTGCTTAAAGATGACAGAAGTTTGATATCTGTTGGTTAAATGTGTGTTTTATTATGCTTCCTTCTCTTGTACATTGTGCAAGATTTTAATTCATCTTTCTCATGCTCATAGAATACTAAGCGATTTCAAATTTCTTTCCATGTATGATTTGGAAATTATTCGGTTTTATTCTACTCTATAAACCACTGGAAAAAGCAAACAAATTAGGGACTCTTCCAGGGGACAGAACCTTTCCAAGTGCCCTGCTAGAAACAGTTGATTCCTAATCACCTGTCCCAGAGGTGTATCACCTCAAGCCATTAACTCTGTGTCTTTGCTGCAGGCTTTCATTTGACCTTGATCATCCTGTACTCACATTCTGTGCCCTTCTTTACCCAAGCATGGTACTTGGGAAATAGCCTTCAGATTAAGTAGCATCTTTATGCAATCATTCATTCTTTCTTCTCTTAGATGGACTTGCTCCTTTGTGGCACTGTGCACCCCATCTATGAGTCTTACATAGAACTTGTTCTTCCTCTAAAGTTCTTATGTGCTAAATCTTTCACTCCAGTTGCTTCTCCAAGACTCAGCACAGCTTTGGCATACAGTAGGTGTTCAGTAAATGTTTGTTGAAGGCATGAGTGAAGAATAGTGAAAGATAGAGAGTAGTTATGAGGGAGGTCATTGCCATGGAAAATGGCCCATATTCTGTCCTCAGAGTGCTG
The DNA here is from genome assembly GCF_047511655.1 of Castor canadensis. Classification (NCBI taxonomy): domain Eukaryota; kingdom Metazoa; phylum Chordata; class Mammalia; order Rodentia; family Castoridae; genus Castor; species Castor canadensis. The sequence continues at coordinate 91,880,372 of NC_133390.1, read as the reverse complement.
CAGGATGCCCACATAAAGTTTCAGACAGGGTGTGAATCCCTGCTTTCTCACTATTCTGTAATCCTTTGTCTGAGCAAGGTTTAGGACTGCCTGGAATATTTGTTAGAGTCAACATGCAGCTGGGTGCTGGTGGCTCATGCCTGTAATCTTAGCTCCTTGATAGGCTGATATGGAAGGATCATAGTTTGACACCAGCCTGTATAAAACTTTTGTGAGAACCCCATCTCCAAAAGTAACTAGAGAAAAGTGGACTGGAGGTGTGGCTTCAGTGGTAGAGCACCTGCTTTGAGAGCACCTGTTCTGCAAGTGGGAAGCTCTGAGTTCAAACCCCAGTCCCAGAGAGAGAGAGAGAGAGAGAGAGAGAGAAACAGAGAGAGAGCGAGAGAGAACCAAAATGCTTTGGCCAAAGTTTTAAAGGACTGTTTGTCTTCACAGAGTGGTTGGGATAAATAAACCCAAATTTATAAAATACAACACACTAAGTCCTGGGAGAGACTGGTAAGGAGCTGTTGAGTGGTAGGGTCTAGTGTATGACCTCATGTGTACACTTTCCCTTTGGATGTTTTCATGAATATTGAATTTAGTTTTCTGAAAAGGTTTTAGAAACAATCATATCTCTTTGAAAATTATGGTTCCAAACGTCTTTCTTATTGTTTTGTGTAGTTGAGATGTTCACCGGGATCTACCTCATTTTAAACTTAAGTTGAGCAACTGACTAATTTCGAAAAAGACACAAGTATTTCCAAAGAATATGGGTAGATACTCTTTTCCAGGAAGGTCTTGACCCTCACTCCTCCTGAGTATGGGCTGGATTTGGTGACTTTCTTCCAAAAAATAAGTAAAGGAAACAGGAAAGTCATAAACTTATTGTGGAAAAATTTGGTAAACACTACTTTACCAAGATGAAGGTTAATGTCATCAGTCATGTGGGTGTCACTTACCTCTTGACATGAAGTGACAAGAAGAGCATTTCCCATCATTATTTTTCTAAAAACCCATAACTTCAGGTTCATCAAGAGAAAAACAACAGACAAACTCAGAGCAGAGGATGTTCTATCAGACACCTGACCAGTACTCAATATAGGGAAGGTCATGAAAGACAAGGAAAGACAAAAACTGTCATAGGACTAGGGGTCCTGGAGAGACATACAACTCCATGTAGTCATAGTTTGGATCCTGGAACAGAATGAAGATTAAGTAATGCAAAACTGGGTAGAATTTTTAAAAAGTCTGGAGATTAATTATCAGCAATTTATTGATGTCAGTTTCTTAGTTTTTACAATTGTACCTCAATAATTTAAGATGTAAAAAATAGAGAGACTGGATGAGGGGTACATGAGAACTCTGAACTACCATTGCAACTTTCCTGTAAATCTACAATGATTCTAAACTGAAGAATGTATAAAAAAAAAAAAGGGAAGCAGATGTCTTGCACTTGTTTCTTTTTTAAACCTATAGTCAAGTGACAGAAGAACCTTCTGAGGTAGGCAGGGTAAAAAAAGCCTTTGTGGATTGCTCTGTGTTAGAGAACATCTACTATCTTACAACCTAAGTAACGTTAGATTGGGCGTGGTGGCTCAAGCCTGTAATCCTAAATGCTTTGGAGGTGGTGATCAGGAGGTTGGAAGTTTAAGGTCAGTGGGCAAAAAGTTCTCGAGAGACCCCATCTCAACCAATGGCTGGATGTGGTTGTATGCATTGTCACCCCGGTTATGTGGGGAAGCACAAATAGAAGGATCACAGTACAGGCCAACCCAGGCATACAGCAAGACTGTCTCAAAAATAACCAACGCAAAAGAGCTGAAGGAGTGGCTCAAGTGGTAGCACACCTGCTTAAGCTAGAACAAGGCTCTGAATTCAAACCCTAGCAGGCAAAAAACTAAAAACCAGAAAAAACACCACAAAGTATGGTTGCATCCAAAACTATCCAAGAGAAAAGCACTCGGTTGGGAAAAAAAAAGAAAAGAAAAAACCCCTGATATTTTGCAGGTTATACAACCTGTGCTGGCAGTTTTACAAAGTGAAGGTAAATTTTTTTTCATGGTAAAACTTGGTTGGTAGATGTTTCCCACTTTTGTAAGCATTGTTGCTTGGCTTTTTTTTTTGTTGTTTGTTCTTCTCTTCTTAAGCTTCAATTATTTCTTTTCTGGATTTAACAATTAAGGCATTGGTCATCTGTGAGGATAATTGTTTAATGAACCCTTTCACTCACCAACAAATGTAATATATTTTTTGGCAAACAGCAACTGTTTATATTCATTGTGGAAAAGAAAGGAATGGAAGAGAATTCTCTAGCAATCTACCAGGGTTTGAGGAAAGAGATGAGTTTCCTCGTATACAGACTAAAAATACTCAGAGCCTGAATCAAGATTCTTGAGAAGTGATTAAGTAGGGGATGAAATTTTACAATGTTTACCTCTTTGATTTTTTCATTTGCAGGCCAGCCTCAGCTCAGCGTTCAGCTCAGTTTTCAATCTTAAATGTGCATGAAACCAAACCGGGGGTTTTGTAGAGCTCTAATTGCTGTATGATTTGATGTTACTGTGCAGTGAAGCTGTGCTAGTTAATTGTCTTTCTGACTGAATTTCCATCTCTTTCCTCCCATTGCCCTCATTCTGCCTGGAGGAGTCTATAAAGCAAAAAGCAAACAAACAAAACTCTCCAGAAGAGCATCTTTCATTTTCAGAAGCATCATTTGCAATGGGTAGCAGCCCTGTCATAATATGGGCAATAATAATGAAGGATAATTGTCATCGTTAAGTGGTTTCAGCTTATGGTTATTAGGGGAAAGAGCAAAGTGCAGATGGGTGTGTGGAAGAAAAATAGAGTTTACTCTGTTTTAATGGTCTTTTCTTTTTTTTAGCATTGCAAACAATAGAATGAGAAAGATATTTCTTTGTATCTCTGGCTATGTTCTATTCACGTGGATTTGAATTATAGTTCACTGGTACATTGTATAATATGTAGCATGATTATTGGAAGAAAATTTATGGAAATAAATTAGATATTTGATTAATTGCTTTAAATATTGATCGATTTATATGGCTTCCTGTACACTGCCTTTTTCATACCAATCAATAGCTCAGGCGATATATAAACAACAGCCTTCTGTAATAAATAATTGCATTATATAATGCTAGTTAAATTTAGAAATTGCTGTTTTATTGCATTTCTTGCTCATAAAATATAGTGCCAAATAGTAATTGAGATTGAGTTAGAGTCTCATAATGTTTGCTTCAAATCCAATCCAGGAATTGTTTCTCTCTGAAGACCTATGGAAAGAGATCCCATGGGAAATGATGGATGACTGAGGAAGACCAGTGTAGGGAGATGGAGAAGGGGGAGAAGAAACAAAGGGGCTAAATGAGATTGGAAGGGGAGGAGGAAGGGATTCAGAGAACATGAAAAGCTTGATGTGGCAGGTTGCCTCTTTTGGTTCCCAGTAAACCATTTTAAT